>NC_142143.1:29733181-29884696 GCF_024610735.1 Ursus americanus
AGTTTCCCCTTTTAATTTCTTAACTTCTGGAATGTTGGAGTTTATAGTATGTTGAAACAAATGTTCTCTATCAGAGTTTTTCACCAGTGACTTTGTTGACACTTTGAGTTCGATAATTATTGTTGCAGCCCCCCCACCCCACCCCCTGCCCTGTAAGATATGTAGCAGCATCCGTGCCTTCTCCCCTACTAGATTCTAGTAGCATCCCCAGTTGTGATAACCAAAAACATCTCCAGCATTGCCCAATGTCCTCTGGGGGGAATCATTTCCTCTGACTGAGAATCATCTTAACAATTCCTATTAGGGAAGTTGGAGATAGTTTTTCCAATCAAAACAAATATTTCATTGAATATGACTTAGTAGAAGACAGGCCATATACCTGTATTATTTAATTTCATTCTTATAAGAACCCTCAGAAGTAAGTCCTGCTATTCTCTCTGTTCTACAGATGAGGAAACTAAGACTCTGAGAGTTGAGTAACTTTCATGACATCACATAGGCAAGCGGTAGAGCTAGTATTAAAATCCAGGTGGTCTGGCTCTGGAATCTGCACTTGAAAATCCTTTGCAACAAAAGTATAAGTCCTTATTAAGCCCCCCCAGTGGAGTGCAAACTGGAATTACTGATTTCTAAGGAATAATAATCCACAGCTCGTAATTTAGGATAATTTTCTGACTTGACAAATAGAAGGGAAAGATAGTATACTGATAGTGTCAGAGGAAGATTTATTTGTGTTTTCATTCATCGAGCGCTCTCTCTACAGATACAGAGATGTGTATAATAAAGCCCCTGCATTCTGAAGCTTACTTGCATTGTTGCAAGCAATAAGCAAAAAGCAAATGAAAAAAGCATGTCTAATATTTCATAGAGTAACATGCTGTAAAGAAAAGAAAACAGGCTACAGTTTATAAAGAGGGTCTCAGATGGGGTAGAATGCTGCTCTTCCATGTAGGGTGGTCAACCAGGGTCTCCTTGATAAGGTGACATCTGAGCAGACAATGAAGGAGCAGGAGAGTAAGTTAAGTGGAGATGTGGTGGAAAAGTGTTCCAGATAGAACAGCAAGTGTAAAGGCCCTGAGGTAAGAGTATATTTGAAGCAGGGGCAAGCTTGCTGGTATAGTAAGAAAAAAGCAGAGTCAGTGGAACTGGAGCCAAGAAGTGAGGGGGCGATGAGAGAGATAGAGAGAGAGAGAGAGAGAATATGGTGGGGGAGGGAGAGGACCACAGATGTCCTGAGGTCTAGAAGGCCGTTCTAAAAGTACTTCTTGGCTTTTACTTTGAAATGAAAGTTTATTAAAAAGAGAAGTGCCATGATCTGACTTAACTTTTCAAAAGACTATGACAATCTTCTTTCCCTGTTTTGAGAAGTAGTTTATCATAATATTTAAGACCGTGAGTTCTGGAATAAGACTGACCTCTTTCCAAAGGATCTCTGTGTCTAAGAACTCACTCCCTGTGGGCTTTGGGACAAATATTGAACCTCTCTGAGTCTCTGTATTCTTATCTGTAGAAAAGAGGCGGTAATACCCTGGTTAATTGAATCTAAATGCGGTGAGACATAAGATGCAGCATAATTTTATGTACCACTAAGAAAATACAAAACCACACTGCTAATCATGCGTGAGTCAGTCAAACCAAGCTTTCCCAGTTTGGAAATGTCTTTAAGATATTCTTGGGGATTTGGTCATTTGTTCTGCCTTTATTTCAATTGCTTGACATGTAATAGGCAATTATTTTGCATACATTTCAGTGATGAAACAAAGCACAACTTCATCTATTTGTTGGTAGTTTCATTTAGGGTCCTATAAAGCACTTGGTTGTTGCTTTAAAAAAATATGGAATCACGGTCTTTCCTTCCTGTGATGAACATTTGCTTTACTAATAACACATTTCATCTACTTCTTTGCTTGCTTTTATGCCATTCTGCTTGTGTAATAATCTTTAGTTTAAATACCAGGTTATAGCATTAAAGATTTTTAAATAGCAATTAAACCACATGCAGTGCCAATGATGTGCATTGGTCAAGTGATGTGACTGTAATATGAGTTTACACATTCACAGACAGTGAGAGAATTATAGCATGTCTGCCCTTTGGCTCATGGTGATTGTAAGTGACATCTATCCTGTATTAAAATGTTTTGTGTGTGTGTGTGTGTGAGAGAGAAAGTGCTACCTGATATTATGATACTACATATATGTGTATGTGTGTGTTAAATTTAAATATATGCAATCTATCTGTGTGTGTATTCATTTTAGAATCGATGGAACATGTGGTGGTGCCTGCCCTCTGGAGTTGAATCGGCATGGGAAGTCCCTGAACTAAGTAAACCCTCAGGAACTGCTAGTTAGCCGTCTCATCTCTCTGAAGAGTATGTTTTACATGCCTCTATCTCTTTCTACAGGATTCCTTAAGTTAATTTCATTTCCTCTGTTTTTCCTGAACTCACAAATCTTCCAATTCTAATTACTCAGGTGGCTCTCCCTCCTTCCGCACTTTCTACTCCCAGAAGGAAATAAAATTACAAGTCTCTAACTCCCTAAACATTCCTTTTCCCAAGTCATTAATCAACAGCTCATAGTAGAAAAAAAAAAAATTGCCCCGGGTCTCTGGAGACCTGTTGTAAGGCGTAATAGATTCTCTCTTATTTCCTATCCTCTGGGTAGCTTTTAATTCAAGATAGATATTTGTCTTGCAATTTTTTAAATTCCTTTCATGATTTAAAAAGCTGAAGGAACATTATCACTTTACCTTATCTCTTCCCTGTTTATTATTCAGTCTGCTCTAATAAAATGTTGGTTGGTCAACCCTTCTCAGAGACTGTCATGGGTTTAACTGAGAAGCTGTCCCCCAAGCTCGGTATCCTGGTTAATGGTTATAGTCATAATGCCATATGAGATCATTTTTTAAAAGACTGAAGGTAACAACACTGCCAATGAGTACCTACCCCCCATGCCTTTTTATATCTTCCTGGAATGATGTACTTCTTAACCACCTGCCTCACCAAATTAAAACAAGAATGAAAATAGATGGAGGCCAACAGAGCAGCAGAAGAAGCAGGCGGAAACTCATCTCGGACATCATCTTGCTCTTTGGCCTCACTATTTGTAAACTGGGAATGGCCTGCGCTCTCAGCTGCGCTGGAATTTCAGGCAAGGCAAAGACGTTGTCAGTGTCTATCAGCTTCAGGTGATTAACAAAATCTGAAATCTTTACATTGTTTCTAGGTCTTTCAGAGCAAGTGGTCTGTTTAGCGCTAGACTCTTGTGTAAATGTCAGAGAGAGGGAAATGCCTATTTTTGAAGGAGTGTGGGCAGCTTAAAAGGCCTTTAGTCTATAGTTGACCCCACTTACACAGTCTTAGTAGAATGTAATAAAGCTGATGATTGGGTCCTTTTAAAATTACGACTGTAATTTAAGGCAATATATTTAAGCTATCTAAACATATTCTTGGGGCACCCGGGTGGCTCAGTAGGTTGAGCGTCTGCCTCCAGCTCAGGTCATGATCCCGGGGTCCTGGGAATGAGCCCCACATTGGGCTCCCTGCTCAGCGGGGAGTCTGCTTGTCCTTCTCCCTCTGCCCTCTGCTTGTGCTCTCTCTCGCTCACTCTCTCTCTCTACCAAATGAATAAATAAAACCTTTTTTAAAAAATAAGCACATCCTTGATCATTAAAAATGGTCTAAGCAGTTTAATTGCACTTGCGTTGGCACCTGGATTAGAATTTGTAAAGCATTTAGGGCCCAGATACTTGCGCCAGAGTCACTTAAACCCTAATTGATTTGTCTGCAGTTGTAAAACAACCTGACACGCTGACCCTCTAATGCCTTTGACAGTCAGCTCCCAGCTCCCAGCCAACTGTCTCTCATTGAATATGTTTGAGTTAGCATACTAATATTCCTTTGTTTTATTCTACAAGTTCATATGAAAATGAACCCTGAAGTATTTTAACAGTTCATTCCCACTAAAAATGTCTGGAGTCCCGCTTTCCCTTAATTTTTTTTTTTTTTTTTAAGATTTAAAAACCTAAACACCTTTTAATAGGCTTCCTCTTTGTATCTCAGATAATGAAAAGGGTTGTGAGGACAGAGAAATCATTCTTTCTGATTTGTGCCTGCTCATTGATCTTATCCAATAAGGGCCTGACCTCACACGAGAGATATACAGTCTAGACAGGAAGAGGGAAGCGTCAGGTATCAGGAAACAACAGGCAGAGCACAGCTCCGTGCGACTCTGTGGGTTTCACCCCAAGACAACCACGTACTATGGCGGTTGGTATTTGAAAAGGATTAGTAAAGCTGAGGAAGTTAAATAAATATTAATGATCACATGCAAACAATCTGTTCCTGCTAGCAGTCTGTTATAAGCAAAGCATTCTCTCTAAAAGGAAAGAAGTTTGTATTAGGGATTTTCATTGGTCTTGGGTAGACTTATCTTATTCTCTGTCAAATGAAATTAGAATCGGATTGGAAGAGACTTAAGCTTTTTTGAGAATTTAGCCTAATCGCCTCACTGATGCTATAACTGGTTGCTACTGAAACATCTTCAATTTTATTTGACAACGATATTCTGGAAAATATTCTGTTGATGGAGACTTGGGGAGGATCTGATTTTGTTTAGCCAACCTAAACCAGTCTACCAAACATAATTTGGACCACCTACTGTTTGCCTGGTATTTGAGTATGATAACTTTAGTAAGAGTTGGTAAAGTGTATAATTGGTCCCAAGACTTCACCTTGTCCCTATACCATACCATTCTTTGGATGACTTTGAAGTTCATCCTACTAGAAGAGTAGAGAGACATTGAGGGACCAGCTGGTCCTGATTAACCTAGGACTTTCCTGGTTTTAGCATTAAAATTTCTATGTCATGGGAAGCCCCTTCATCTCAGGCAACCTGGAATATTGGTTACCCTGAGCTCAGTGTATTTTTTTCATCCTTTTACTTTGGGCTTGGTCATGGGACTTGCTTAGCCAATAGAATGAAGTAGAAATGGCAATGTGTCTGTTCTGAGCCTAAGGCATAAAGATATTGCATATTCTTGCTGTCTGTACCTCTGCCATCACTATGAGAAGGACATGTCCTGATCATCGCAGTGCTCCAAGGGTGATGAGGGGTGCATGGGGCAGAGCCAACCTCAGCAGAGCAGCCTGGCCAAGCCTGGTTTATAGCACAGCAAAGCTATATTTGCATGAGTGATAATAAATGGCTCTTATTTTAAATCACTGATATGTGTCATGCTTTATTACACAGCAATGGCTGACCTCTACAGTTCAGTTTTATTAGTATCAGGCAATGGGCTACGAGTTTTACATAGAGCAGCGCCCGCTACCATGCCAGGAAGTAGCGATTGTTATTCGTTTACAACTGGGGAAACTGATACATAGAAAGTTGGAGTGAGTGCCCAAGGTAAACAATGGAGCTATTCCAAACCTGTTTCCAACATAATCCAATACCTTGAAGTTTTAGAAAACTGTCAACTAATACAAGCCCATTGTGCAAGATTTAAGCAAATCAGAAATATAAATGAGAAAAAGTAAAATGCCATCCGCTTCTCTCCTCCACCCCACGACTTTCTCATTTCTCTAACTCTTCCTCTCTGAGGTTATCTCTGTTACTCTTTTGGCATGATTCTCTATGGATGATTTTCTGTGCATTTTATAAACATATTTCTCTATTAAAATTCCATGTAAATGAAGATTACCTACTGTTCTGCAGAGTCTTCTCCTTGGATAACTTGGACATCCTTTCACATCAATCCACACAGAGGTACTTCCTGTCCTAACAGCTGCATATCAGCCCACACCGTGGAGGTATTAGAATTTGAGCTTACTCTTAACAATAAACATTTCAACTGAATCTGATTTTTCACTATTCGAAACAATTAGTCCATGAACTTTCTTTTCATATATCATTGTGCACGTATGTATTACATAGAAAAAGCCCTAGAAATTAATTTTGCTCACAGCCAATTACATATTAGTGTTTAATAATTGTGTTATTTAAGTGAAATACTGTGTGCAAAAAAAAAAAATGTAGACCAGTATTTGTGCACCATTAGCACGTGTTCCTCAGATACTGGGTTCTCTTTCCGGATCCTCCTTCCCTTGTTGGAAACATTCTGTAAGGCACCTGTGGCAGCCTGTGGAGTGCATTAGCTGTACCTATTCGTCCCCAGATGAAGTGGGTCGTGTTGCTACCAGCTGTTGAATTTGTTGATCCTCCACTTCACATAGCATGAAGGATTCTTTGGGAGCTTTACCCACCATCTTAAAAGATTCCATAAACTGCAGGTGTTTGTTGCTTAAGCAAGTTGGTGATGAATTTCTTTTATGGACACATTGTCCCATTATTAAATGAAATCACAGTACACACTTGGGGTACATAGTCACTATCAGGTAGGCTCGGTCACTGGGTCAGTTTAGACTGTTTAGACTTTTCAGTTTAGACTGTTAATAAAGGTCTCATCTGAAAACACTCAAAAGTCTCTGTCTCATATAGGTTCCTCTAGCTACAAGTAAAAAACTGGAGGAAGAGAGAAAGAGTGTAAAAAGAGGAGGAGAGAAAGGGATGGGGAGAGATGGGATTAACACGTATTACATGCCTGCCAGCAGTCAGGAATTCTTTCTTTGATTCAGAGCTATTGAGAATTGTTCATGTGCCAGACACAATGCCAAGCACTGGGGAGACAGAAATAAGAGAGGCAGTCCCTACCCTCACAGAGCCTATGGTCCACTGGAGAGACACCTATAAAAGGCACACTCACTATGAGAGAACACGCAAAACAACAGGAGCACATAGGAAGGGTGCGACTGCTCCCGGAGATTCTGGGTAGATGTTCTAGGGTGAGTGGCTTCTGTGCCGAGTTGGGGTGGGCGGTCCTGAGCTCCCTTCCTATTGAGACCGGACTTTGTGACTACCGTGTTTCATGCATGAATCCGAGCAAAGTAGTTGACAACTCGTTGCGGCTCATCAACTGCTCCTGCTAGTTATCTGCCGAGCCACTGTACCAAGCGGGGATCACCAGCAGGTGCTCGAAACCACACGGTGAAGGAATCAGGGTTGGTTTTACAAAGAAAGCACTGCCATCTTAGGTAATGATGACAGCAACGACATGGCACTTGCTGTATCATATTCTGTCCTAGGAGCTTGGTGAGTATTGAATTATTTCATCTCCACAAGACTATGAGGTAAGTGACAGTTTTTATTTTTAATTCTTTCAGTGAAGAAAAAAAAATATGTGTGTGTATATATAACAGAAAGGGGCATAAATCCTAAGTGTACATTTCAACGAATTTTCATCAATTAAACATGCTTGTGTAACTTGGATAAAAAACTAGAACACTGGTGGCATCTGAGAGGCACCCCTACCTCCGGTCATTACCCTCCTCCTCCCTGAGGCTAATCACTATCTTGACTTGTTATCACAAAGCAGTCTGCGGGCCTGTTTTTAAACTTTATATAAATGGAATCATATCCTCTTTCTATAAATGACTCTAATACTCTTTCGTGTCTGGCTTCTGTGGCTCAATGTTGTATTTGTGAGATTTGTCCACAGTGTTGAATGTAGCGGTAATTCATTCATTTTCACTGCTGTCAGTATTCCATTGTATGACTATATTGCAAATTTATTTACACACTTTTTAATGTTAAAAAAAGTTTGAGCTCTTTCTCGTTCGGGGCTATAGTGAATAGTGATGCCACTTCTGTCTAACAATACATATGTGAGATTATATATCTAGCTCATATATGTAAACAAGTATGTTGCTTTCTGTTGGTTTGCATACCTAGGAGGGAAACTGCTGAGTTGTAAAGTATGTTTATGTTCAGCTTTAGCAGACACTGCCAAACCATTGTCCATCGTGATTGTGCCAGTTATCTTTGGCACAGGGAGAGCTATCTCTTATCCCTTAGTCCAAAGCCTGCCGTTCTTCTTTCCCACCCTTGGCTCTGTCCTGCATCGCAACAAGCCTAATATGTATCTGTAGGCTTTGTCAACACAGCCACCCCGGGGGCCACCCCAAGGATCAAGATTTGCACACATCCAGAATGTGATCTGCTTGAAAAATGGACTTAAGGAAGAGACCCCTTCAGGCAGGAAATTCTGAAGCCCCGGGTGTCTGGATTATTGTCCAGGGGAGGAAAGGAAGGACATGGATTCTGGTTGGGTGTGTTCTTGGGCTCAATGGGCTCCTTACTCCATGGGATGCAACTCCAAGAATGGATCCCTCTTGACTGGGTCTGAGGACAGTATTGCAAGTCCCAGTAGTTCCATTTCTTCATCATGACTTGGTATTGTTAGTCCTCTTTATTTCAGCCATTCTGCTAGGTATGTGGTGGCATCTCATTGTGGTGTGAACTGATGATCAATGAGGTAGAGCATTTCTTCTTTACCTTTTTTTTTTTTTTTTTTGCCATTTGGATATACTCTCTTGTGAAGTGTATGTTCAGCTGTTTCTGACAATTTTCTACTAGGTAGTTGGATGCTATTACAATCCCCACTTGACAGTGGGGAATCTGAAGCACAGAGAGGAAAGATAATTTTTTTCCAAGGTGCCATAAATAGAAAATAGACACAAAGCTGCATTTGAATCCAGGACATCTGACTTCATAGTCTACTCTCTTAATCCACCAGATGGTCAGACAAGAGACCCAAATTGGAATTTTTTCATCTGTTATGATTCACTGATATATTGCTTGGGCTTCCCCTAGATGAGGAAAAGAGTTGTAGTCAAGATGCCCAAGTGGAGACTACCTTAGGGTAGGTAAAATTACCACAAACTTGATTGCTTAAAACAACACACATCTACTGTTTTAGAGTTATGGGGCTCAGAAGTCCAAAACAGGTTTTAGGAGATTGAAACTGAGGTTCTTTCCATGGAAGCTCTGGGGGGAATCCCTTTCCTTATCTGTTCCATCTTGTACCTGCTGCATTCCTCAACTCGTGGCCCTTGGCTCTATCTTTAGGGCCAGAACCTTCAAATTTCTGTTTCTTCACATCGTCTTCTCCACTGTGGTTAAATCTTCTTCTGCCCCCCTCTTATAAAGACGTCTGTGACTGCATAATCACAAACGGATAATCTCTTCTCATCTCAAGATCCTTAACTCAATCATATCTAGAAAGAAGCCTTCTCCATATAAGATAATAGTCACAGGTTTTAAGATGAGAAACGAGATATCTTTGAGGGGGCCATTATGAGCCTATCTCATCCCTCCACCATTTTAATTCAATATGTTTGTGTCATATGTTTTTGCCTGTGAAGGTTTGTACTTGGAAATAAACTGGTTCCTTGCCTGATTCACTTATGGTGACTATTGGCCAAACCATTCAGAAAATGTCTGCTCAAAAATTTCTGTCTCTCTGGTTCCCTTCAACCCCTTACTTACGTAGGATCTGTCAAAGTGTTCTAGGTAGGCACAAGGAATAGTTAGAATTTATGTTTTACCTCAGATATAAGTTCTTTAGATGATTTGTGGGTTTTCTTACTGTAAAATCACCTTTTTTGGAAGCTTTCTTTTCTAGGAACCTGATATGCTTTCAAGTTTTCTATTTAAAAAATACCTTCCTGCACCACTTCTGTTACACTCATGTAGCGAATCCTGGTCAGGAGTGACAGAAGCTCACTTCCGTGGGAGGGCTGGCTGGCCTTGGGACACCTGTTGTGCTGGTAGCGAACATGAGACGTCTAACAGGTGCTGCCCCTTCCCCCTGGCTGTCAGGTGGAAGACTCAGCTGCTCCCTAGACCCAGGATCTTCATGGCTTTATCCAGAGCCCTGGAGTTCCCTCTCATCCTGCTTTTCATCTTCCACATGATTCACATTGTGTGAGGCTTTAACTCTGGGTCCCCAGGAGAGCATTTTTATTCGGTAGCTGTTTATTGTTAGTTCATTCAACACGTGTTTGACAAGTGCCTACTGTATACGTGCCAGTTTGCAGATGCTGGGGACATAAGAATGACAGAAGCATAGATCCTGCCCTCAGGATAATCAGTTGTTTAGTTAAAATATAAAAATTTTGCATTTCAGGTTTTTTTCAGGGGCAACTGACAGGAACCAAATTCACACTGACTTGAACATTAAAGAGAACATTTTGATTTACATAATGGAAAAGTCCAGGGATAGTACTGTATCAGTCAGAGTCCAAACAGAAGAATTCAACCAATGGAAAGTGTGCACACACATGCACACATACACAAACTCACACTAAAGGACTTATTGCAAGAGTTTGACCGATGCAATTTTAGAGACTGGTTAGCCAGTTTCTGTAAGGCTGCGGTCTTCCTTTCTAATGCTGGCGCTTAAAGACCTCAGGGCTAGCTGTCAGGTGGGGAAGCTAAATGCCAAGTGGGAAAGAGCAAGGGCAAACTGGCACCTGGGAACATGAGCCAGAACCTATGAGAATGGGCGGTGACCCATGTCAGTCTCTCACGACCTCCAGACCGCACTGGATTTCTGTGAGGGTCCAGCAGAAGGAAAGCTGGTGCTCTTTCTTAGAAAGCTAAATATGCATGTGGTCCTGCAGTTGGTGCAGCTGTAGGAGACTATGGGGGAAAGCGGAACAGACGTAAAACTAGCTGCTGCCCCACAAAAACCAAAGGCGATCTCATAGACCCTGTGGGGCAGCAGCATTTGGTGCCCCTGCCAGATCCTTTCAGGCATAAAAACAATGTGGCTGCCTTTACTTCTACCTTCCAAAACCCATGCAGAATGTCTTTATGTTCCACTCTAACCGAAAACATACAGTGAAGGGGATTCTGGGAGATGTAGTGTAATGTAGCCAAGTTGACAGTCTCTACACAACTTGCATACTGGCATGAGGAACGGCTGGCTGGAGGGGTTCAAACAACGTCCTCAGAAATCTCTCAGCTCTGTTTCTCTCTTCTGACTTTCTTCTCAAAGAGCCTCTTCTCTCACTTTAGCTTTATAAGCCCAGTGGAAGAAGAGCTTGTCTTTCTCAATAGTTTTATCAAGTCCTGGGATGTCACTTGTTGTCTCTGATTAACCCAGGGGAATACAGCACTCTCACTGAGCAGCCCTGGGTCACTTGCCTTCTCCTGAAGCCAGGGCCTGGGGCCAGACTCATTCTAACCACAGGCACTGGGAATACAGAAGGGGTGGTTCTCTGAGAGAAAAGCAAGGAAAAAAAGAAACTAAGGAAACTAAAAAAGGAAGCTAAGCCCCAAGCCAAAGTTCCCTAACACAGATAGAAACTCAGGGAAAGGTGTTTCCACAGGACATGATGGCATCAGATACGAAATCAGCTGGACCACAGAGTACTTGCTAGGCTATAGTCTGAAAGCACATCACATCTGTCTTTATTGTCTCTTCTGTCATCTAGCTATGTAGACTTGGGCAAGTTGCTTAACCTCTCTGGAACTAAATTATCTCATTTGACAAGGAAGAAAGTTAGCCTAGATTCATTAGTTCATCCAGAAAACAATGATCAAATATTTAACCATATGTCACACCCTGTGGTGGACAGGAAGCCCTAAGGAGCTTATCATCTAATGAGGAAGACAGACAAGTAAAATTACAATACATATAATGGCTTCAAGACAGGGAGAGAAAAGCACCTGTCTGGGGCGGGCGTGGTGTGGGGGTGTTTCTTAGGCAAGAACATCTGAAGAAAGCCTTCTATTCTATTCTATTCTATTCTATTCTATTCTATTCTATTCTATTCTATTCTATTCTATGAAAGCCTTTTAAAGGACAAGTAAGGTGTTTTTGGCGGATAGGTCAAGGGAGCTCATTCAGTTAGTGAGGAGAATAGACATAAAGGTGCAGAGCTGTGGAGAAGATGCCGCATCAGAGGCAAACTTCGAGACTTCAGAACGGCCAAGTGAAGGGCACTTGTGGAGAACTAACAAAAGATAAGTTCTCTGCTGAGAAGCTGAGCAAGAAGGGTATTCTATGCCATGCTAAGGAGCACAGCCTTCATTCTACAGGGGGTGAGGCTCTATGGCATGGTTTTGAGCATGACAGTCTCATGAGTGATATTTAAGAAATTAGGTGTCATTGAGGAAGAAAAAAGTGAAAGAGGGCAGAGCTTGGACCTGGGCAGTGGCATTCTGTCTGGGTAGGAGTATTTAGGAGGTCACCTGTCAGGATGTACTGATTTGCTGATTGTGGAGAGAGAGGGGAAGAGAAAATTCTAATTTCTAGATTCACAACCAAGATGAAGAGGTGGGGCTGCTACCATTCAGAATTGGAAAAACTGGGGGAGGAAGTTGGGAAGAGCTGGTGGGTGTTGAGTTCAGTTTGGAACATGCCAAATTAAAATAGCTTTCAGGATGCCCACGTGGAGAAGTCCATGAGGACCAAAGCTTTTGTTTAACTCTGAGAGGCCTCGATTTGATGTTCTTTTCAGTCATGTATTTTTCTGAGCTTTTCTTATGTATTTGTGAGGAGGTAAGGATATATATCAGGAGGATACGAGGACTTGAGAAGTGTTTGGTAGATATAATCGGTGTGTCTATCTTAATACACATTTCCAATGTTCAGGGGGAATGTACAAGCTGTATTTTATGATTCATACATTAAAGGAGCTAAAATAACACACGTATTCCTAGTTTCTCTTTAATTTCATCATGGAGGAAAATTATGGAATAAGAAAGAATAAATAATTTTGATGATTCTTCCTCAAATGCTTTCTGCATTCCTCATCTGAAATGACAGTCTGTGTGAGAAATTATTTTTGGTAAAAAATAGATTTTTTTTCTTCAAAGTTACTGTAAGTAATGTATTATTACCATTTTCCCTATAAGAATGCAAAAGATACCCCAAATAACCAGATCTTTACACTGCAATAAGAACACAATCTATGGTCCCATTTCTAATTAAGTAGTCATTTTCTTTAAAAAAAAAAATCTCTTATTTATATAAAGTTGCATGTATCTAGAGAAAGCCAGTTAGTGCTGAGCCACAGAAGTTCCTTCTAGAGTTATGTCAAACACTACTATACTTTAAAATGGTTGTAAAAATGAATTTTCCCAGCATTTTGGGGGCTCTCTGTTCAATTTCAAGCAATCTGATGAGACACGTTCAAATGGAACAGATTTGAACATGATTGCATTTTGGGGGGGGAGTTCATTGAGGGTAGGGTTCATCTTTTCTTCTGTCTCTAATAGATGGAAGTTCAGAAGACTAAATCCAATCTTCACATTCATAAAGTTTTCTCTTCGGGCTCGGAAAGCACAGGAACCACTACAAATGTCCTCATCCATGGTAGTGAAGGGAACATCATGTTTCCCTCTTAACTCTTTCTAAATTGGATTTATTAGTTTGGAGCCAAGGTTCAGTGTTTTTTGACATATTGAAAATCCAGATTCTGTTCATTCATGAGGAGCACCCAAAGTAGTCCTGAAATTGACATTATATACCAAAACGATGTAATAAAAACCACACTTGAGCTGTTATTCTGCCTACCACAATGTGTAGCATAATGGAAGTGCTAACTATAGAGTGACTTAAAGTGATTTTTTTTTTTGCTAAATCACCAGCATTTGATTCCTGATTAGAATTGTAACATTGTTAAGCCCCATCATGTATAATCTGACTCAGAAATTGTTTGTGTGAGACTCTCAGCTCATTAACCCATCATCTTACTAATTTAGTTATTTGCTGCCTTTCAAAAGATATTTCTCTCCTGCAAGAAAGAGATTCTCAGAGGCACTGGCAGAAACGTAAACCACAGGAAAGAAGGGCAATACAGGAAAATGAGAACTAGAAACTTCTAAATAATATGAGAACAATCTCCTTTCTCAATTTTAGTTATGTACTTTTTATATCTTATGCAATCACTGAGGAGTTGGAAAGAAGTTTCCTTTCCTTCCAAACCTAGTTGCTCGTGGAGGAATCTGTTGGGCACCTCACCTGAGGTCCATTGATTCCTTTTGGAATATTTTCCAGGACAGGACATCCTGCTCACTGCAAGATGGCTTTAGATGGTACACAGTTTCCTTGCCCTGGAATCGGTCTTCCTGCTATTTCTATTTGGTTCTTCTGCTACCCACTGGAAAACCAAAAAGGAAGTCTCCTCCATACCTTTTTCTTATTTTAGAAAAATATCTTAGTTCCTTCAGTCTTTCTCCAAACAAAAATACTTGTTGGATGAATGAAGGTAGGTCAGCATTAGTGTGCTTATTTTATAGATGAGAAAGTTGAGACTCAGAAAGGTTTATTAATTTGCCCAGAGTACACAGTTCATAAAGGACAGAGCCACGATTTGAGGAAAGACTTGGCAGACTCCAAAGCTCTTGATTCTCAGAAGTGAGATCTGAATAAATTTAATAAACAACCATCAAGTTTGTACAGAGTGTTCTGGAGAAGCCAGGCCAGATATTAGATGCAGAACTCCTGAGTTTGGAAGATGGAATGGTTTACATATATTTTTTTTAATGAATGTATGTGAGAGATTAAAAAAAAAAAAGAAAAGCAGTGAAACAAGATTAGGTCTTGAGAGATGTGAAAGGAGTGTTTGATGTTTCCCATGTCTCAGAATTTAAGACCTGGAAGGAACATTAGGGATCAGTTGATCCCAAGTGTGGTTTTTCTAATTGCTCTTTAACTGTCTAGCCACAACCCCTTCTCAATTAGACCTCACAGTTAAAAAAATAATCTTACTATGGGGTAGATATTTTGCTATTTTTTTCTATTTAAGACATTGGGCTTCTCTTATTTCATGTTTGGTAATTTTTTACCAGAACTTTGTGAGAACACCAAGGTTAAAATCTACTCAAATTGCATTCAGTGCTCAGTTGTGTCTTTTCCCAGTATCCATTTCAGTTAGATGCTTAATTTCTTTTATCTGGGCCACTTGTTTCTATTAGTAGAGCCCAAAGCTAGGTTTGATTCCCTCTGCACAACTTCTGGAGGGTGGGGAGATTATGGTTGGGGTTTAGCCTCGTTGGCAGAATTTTGGTAGATTCAAGATGGTCCCAAGCTGTGGGAACCACAGGAATGCAAAGATCATCAAAAATCGAGGTTGTGTGTGTGTACATATGTTTATCTGTGTGTATGTATGTTTTATATGCCTTGGAAGTAAGGTGAAGTTGGCAAGCCAGAGTATCCAAATAACCTCCCCAAACGGAAAACCTTCACAAGCGTACACGCCAGCCGAGAACACAGACAAGGGGTTGAAGTCCATTAGAATAACAGGACTAAGGTGACAGATGGTGTTAGTAAGAGTAGGGTGGGGTGGGGGAAGAGAGGTTTCTTTTATGTTAATGTGTTATATGCAACATGATGGATGATGATGATGATGATGATGATGATGATGATGATGGGATCATGACCCCCACCAGAGATTTGGAATAGAAGCCAGACCCTTGAGGAAGGTGCTGCAATGGTTAGTCTGACTGCCAATTTTCCAGACAGGTGGTGCTGGGATTCAGTGCAGGTTTAACATCAGTGGGAAAATGGGAATACCAATCCTAAAGTCAAAGCTCAAGCCTAGGAACAGTCAGAGCCAAAGGGTGGAAGTTTGGGGAGACTGTAGGTTGGTGCAAACACGCTGCCAAGGCCCAGGTACCTGGCTTTATGGCCCCACAACTAATGCCAAAGTCCTCTCCAGAAAATCCCAATGTATTTATTTCCTAGGGAAGCCTACCTCAGTGGAAAAGCTGGACTGAATAAAACTGGGTGTAGGACCTCAGCACCTGCAATTTGGTAAATGGGGAAGGCAGACTCCATGACCAGAGCTGTCTCATTGCTCCCTGGAACCAGAACACTTTCACGCTCCTCAACGTCTCTGGATCAATGGGGCATCTTCTGCCAGCACTTTATTGAAACTGCTTCTTTGCATATCACTAGCAGATTCCTAATAGATAAATCCAGAAGTTTTTTCTCAGTTCCCACTTCTCTTCCTGCTTTAAACAATTAACTCTATTAGTGAATCCCTCCTTATTTGATATCCTCCTTTCAATGCTTTCTTGTCCTTTACATCTTTGGTTAATTACTCTCTCTTCTAGGAGAGCTCCTCTTTCTTGTTCTCATGCAAATAAACTTGGTAGTTCCTAAGACTCTGTCCTTTATCATCTGCTCTTCTCCTCTTTTACTACCTCTTTCATGATTTCAATTATTTTCATGCCTTCAAGTATTTGTTCTAAGTGGATGATTCCAAAATCTGTATCATCAGCCTTGACTTCTCTGTTCCTTCAGGCACATATAGGAACTTTCTGTTTGGGAGCAAAATAATGACATGTAAAACATAATGAAATGAGTAGGTTCAAATTTGAACAAGAAGACCTGATCTCTGGGAAAAACTGTGCTCTATTCCAAAATAGACACAATGATGAAATTTGCAAAGAGATCAGTTCAACACAAACTGGTTTCCTTAAGATATACTAGAAGATAAACTTCTGGGCTTTTCCATTTTTAAATACATTTAATCTCAGAAGCATAATCTGTCTCCTCATAGCAAAGTTCCCCGCTAATACAGTTTAGTGTTACCCTTACCAGGAGGCAAGAGTTTCCCTTTAGGGTATTCCCCTATCTTTGGTTTCCTCTGTTAAGGGTCAGGGGGTGTTTATAAAGTATTTAGGACAGTAACAAGACAGATCTATAGGAAATGAGTATGAGCCACGCTCTGAGAAAGGGCATCCTCTGTACTCCTTGTAGAGTGAGGTAGCAGGCCCTTTGCCCTCACCCATCCAAGCCACCCACCTTCACTAGAAAACAGTGTGGAGGATCCTCAAAAAATTACCATATGATGCAGTAATTCCACTACTGGGCATTTATCCAAAGAAAATGAAAACGCTAATTTGAAAAGATATATGCACCCCTATGGTTACTGCAGCACTATTCACAACAGCCAAGATATGGAAGCAGCCCGAGTGTCCATCCATAGATGAATGAATAAAGATGTGGCATTTATATCTGTATCTATATAATGGAGTAGTACTCAGCCATAAAAATGAATGAACTCTCGCCATTTACAACAACACAGATGGATCCAGAAGGCATAATGCTAAGTGAAATAAGTCAGTCAGAGAAAGACAAATACCACACCACCACTCATATGTAGAATTTAAGAAACAAAACAACAGCAAAACAATGGAAAGAAAAGAGATAAACAAAAAACCAGAATTTTTTTTTTTTAGAGAGATTTTATTTATTTGAGAGAGAGAGAGAGCACGAGCAGGGGGAGGGCCAGAGAGAGAGGGACAAGTGGAATCCCCGATGAGTGGGAAGCCAGATGCAGGGCTCAATCCCAGGACCCCGGGATCACGACCTGAGCCGAAGTCAGATGTTTAACCAGTTGAGCCACTCAGGCACCCCAAAAAACCAGAGTCTTAAATATAGAGAACAAACTGGTGGTTGCCAGAGAGGAGGTTGGTGGGGGGACGGGTGAAATAGGTGAAGGAGATTAAGAGGACACTTACCATGATGAGCACTGAGTAATGAATAGAAGCGTTGTATCACTATACTGTACACCTAAAACTAATATAACACTATGTTAATTATACTGGGATTAAAAAATAAATAAATAAAAATGTAAAAATTAAAAAAGAAAATAAAGTTGTTTCTCCACTTCCACTCTCTTCTCCTTAATGTCACCCCACAGGTAAAAAAAATCCAGCTCTGAAACAATGTGTCTTAGAAGGAAAACTGCATCTGGTGCTGAGGTTGGCAATTTATTTAAATCTTTATTTCTGTTTCAGTGTTAACTAGGGGTATTAGTGTAAGAGAAAGGCACAGAGAAACAAGGCTAGTATTGCACATATGTTTTACACATACTTGGGAGAAAACCAATTACTATTAGAGTTATCACCAAGGGAAAACTGCAAGGGCGTGAAACAAGGCAGCCGGGACCACTGGATCAGCTGAACGTGTTAAAAGGACTTGGAAGTATTGGGAGGTGGAGGTACAGCCCTAGTTTGCACATGGAAGTAGGAGATGTGCTAAGACTGCCCAGGGGGTCGTCGTCGGCGGGAATCTGCAAGGATTCAAAATAACAAATATAGACTGGAAGGAAAAGGTCTTGGTTTTATATAAACATACAATAAAACTAGGGTTAATTGAATACATAATGTCAAGCACTGTTCTAAGTACTTTCTACGTATTAAGTTATCTAATCTTCATAGCAATCCTTTATAGGATAAAATATACCCATTTTACAAAGGAGATATCAAAGCACAGAGTAAGTGGCAGAGCTGGGTCTCTGAAGTCAGGCTCCGGATCTATAATCCGAAGCCTTACACTATGATCCCTATAAATCAAAGTATGAGAGTTGGATAACTTCTAGTGTTCTTCTCCCATTGATTCTGGTGAGGGCACCATCACTAAAAAATTGTGTGACTTATTTTCTCATTGTATAATCTATTTTGCATTGTTGACATCAGGGTCTGGAAGGACATTCTGGAGAGGGAGAAGTCAGAAACTCAGGCTCATCTAGCTGATGCCATGAGCAAACTAATTCAGTATTGGTTCCATGTGGGCAGTCTCTTGCTTAGATTGCCCTCCTTCACATCACCCTGGAGAACTGAGCCCACCTATGGGAGGGAGAAAACCAGGGGTCATGACTGCTGTCTTGAAATTTCATGTAAGTAACTAGTAAACTGAACACACCTGACTCATGAGAAACTCAAAATACAATATTCTTTTTATCTTCCACCATTCTTTTCTATTTTATTCAGTGGGGGCAATTTTTCCTTGCTTATGGATGAAAACTCCAGAAGGTCCCATGGTTTCTGTTCATTTTTACTTAATGAACTAATTGACAATGGTCCGTTGAAGTTGTAAATAGTATAATTTCACTATTTAGAATGTTAAGCCCCATATTAGGTAAAACTTCAGTGGATCCCTGTACTCTAGAAGAGAACATCTGACACTTTCATCAGAGAAGCATTCCTAACAGCCAAAGATAGGGAAATAGGTCTGCCTGTGAAGAGCCAGATCTCACCCTTGGCATGGGTTCTGGGGATGTGGCCCTTGGGAGCATGTAGCAGGCAAAATTTTTCCTTGATTTCTTAATTCTAATTAAACATTCACATCAGTCTTTTATTTGCCTCTAAAACACATCAGTATTAAAGAATGTTAAAGTGCTTAAAATTTTTTATTGAGAAAATGACTACGCTTCTCTTTTCCCTACCTCTCCAATCTCTAAATAGAGTTTAGAGTTAAGGAAACACCACATGTTGATCCCCTTCAACCTGCTGAATGCCTCCAGCTGGAGAAGCCCAGGCTAAGCCTATAGCACCCAAACTCAAATTCATGCCATTACAAAATGCCCAAGAATCAAGAACATATTGCAAACTTTAACATCTGCTTAAAGTCTGCAGTGGACACATAGATGTCTATTATATAACATCCCATACTTTTTTTATGTTTGAAATCTTTCATTTTTATAAAAAACAAACAAAATGAAATGAAAATTAAAGCAAAATCTATTATCTCACTGCTACCTGGGAATCCAAACTTTTCTCCTTACACTTCTCTTATCATTTCCTGAACACAATGTGCAGATTTCTGATTTCAAATCTTAACTTATTCCCTTCCCCTCCATGAAAATTTCTTTTCTTGTCTGAGTCCCACCCCTTTTTGATGAATTTAAATTTACCCTCCTACAGAAATTCATGTCACATATCCTTATTCCTCATTTAATTACTTCCTCTTCTAAACAGCTGAGATATCTATAAGCTGGCCTACTCTTGCATCCCAATCTGCCTATCATGGTTATTTTTCTTTTTCCTGATGTCCCTTTTTCTCCCCTGTTAATTAGGAAGTGCTAGCAGAAGCATTTAAAATGTGTTTGTTGAAAAAATAAGTGAAGGCCATAGGAAAGCATTTATAAACAGACTAGTATATGCATGCTCATACTTAACACATGTTTGCCAACATATATGTGAAGAATTATAACTGCATGGAAAAATGCTTATGATATAATGCAGAAAGAAAAGGTCAGGATGCAAAACCTTTATACGGTTTGATCTCATTAAAATTCTGTACAAGCACGCCTTAATAACTGCATGAGAGTTCATCATTTGGCTGTGAACTGATAACCTTTTCAGAAAGAATGGAGCCGTTCTTAATAAATTCAGAAAATTCTCTCTAATACAAAATGATGGAAGCTTGTCTACTTAGTCATTCTTCTCCTTCTCATAATGTCATTTCCTTTTCTAGCACTTTCCAACATCCGGAGCGTGTATTAGGGAACATACTGCCTCTGCTTACAGAGGCTTTCAAACTGGATCTAATAGTCAATATTCGGAGTACAAGCATCAATATTCCAAAAGTAAAATTAGGAAGAGATTCATAAACTTCCTGCATAAGTTAGAGCTTCAAAAGTTAAAAACACCTTGCTTGTTTCTCCCCCAGGGCCTAATACAATAGTGAGGCACATTCTTTTGGCAATGGCATTAGGGTCATGATTAAATATCATCTTAGTCCTGTACTCTGTGATTTCCTAAAGCTAGCACATAGATCAAAGTGGCTGAATAAAGATACCTGGCGGAAGCTTTAAAAAAACAAGCAAACAAAAAACTGATTCTGGGGCCCTGATTCAGTTAAGCCTAGAGTGGGGCCCAGAAATCTGTATTTTACAGTTTCCTAGGAGGTTCTGATGAATAACCCGGTTTGGGAACCGCTGCCTGGGGGAGCTGGAGTGTAATCCAATTATTTCCTGGCAGCCTGAAAGAAAGAGGTGAAGGTAGATGTTGATGTATTTTGAGAAACATAGATTCCCCGGAAAGACTCTCCCTGGAAGACATTTTAAAAATCTATTTCAAGATAGTTATTTCCCTGGGGTGTTTTGATTGTCATTCTAAAGCCATGGCAGAGATTTGATGAACTTTGCAGGTCATTTCCAACTGTCCAATTTTATAAAAATGTGCTTAGTTCTGTAAATGTTGCAATGATCTTTAGAAAAGATTTTCCCTCCAGAAAAGAGCGCATTTACTTCACACCCATTAAGCTAAGCGATCATGACATGTTCACACCCCTGAGCACATTTAGTTCTTGACAGAAAATGAGACATTTATTGTGGGCACATAAAGACACTGGAGATTTTATTGCGGCTTTCATTTCTCAAAAAATCTATATTATACATAAAACTAATATTTATTTCCTTCATTGTGTAATTTGCTTTGTAAAGAACATATAACAATTTTCCCAATTTTACATAAGAAATGACTTGTTTTGAACAGATGCCTCATTCTACCTCATTCTAATCCGATCTTATGGACCCTCAACTTGTTCAAAGTGATTTTTTTTTTACAAAAAAATCATTTTAACCCAAGATTTAATGTATTTTACAATGTACAAAGCTCTCTGTTCCCAATTTTCAGTTTTCATAACATCCTACCTAGAGGAATTATTATGGCAGTGGAGAGTTGTTATTTTTATCTAGACACCCCCCCACCCCATCTTGTGCCATGGAAATCGGCTATTATCCAATGCAACCGGTCCTGGTGAGTCTAGCAATCACTAGAGCTTCTCCTTTGTTCTCAGGGGTGAACACGTGATCCCAGGTGGACCAATGATAACAGCCTGTCCTTCCAGGAGCAGTGATTGGCTTAGGAGTGAGCACATGCCCTAAGAAAGACAAAGCTTGTGTTGGGTGATAGAATGCCTCCTTCCTCACCGCCCCCCCCCCCAAACTTTTTTTTTCCTTCTGTGCTTGCTAAACCGGAAAAGTGTGGCTCTGGGTCAATCGGAAATAGTTTTTCCTACCAAATGATGAAGGTTTGTTTGCCTAAGAAAGTGAGTCTTCAGAGACAGAAAAAGAGGGATCGGGAAAGAGGCTTATGACATTCTGGATCCAATTGTGTTGACTCTTGAACTTTTAGAATGTGAAGTGTCTGAATTGCTCTTTGAGCTATCTTGAACTGAGTTTGAAAATTTGAATTGCGGACAAAAGAGCCTGACTAAATACAATCATTTTTTCCATTTTCCAGATAAGTAAATTGAAGCTCAGAAAAGTCATGTAACTTGACCTAGCTACTAAGTAAATCAGACTTGAACTCATGTACTAATACTCTAAATCCTGTGTTCTTTCTCCCCAACTGTTATTCTTTTCTTCTTCTTTTTTAAAGATTTTTATTTATTAGAGAGTTATTAGAGAGAGAGTGCACACACGCATGAGAGAGAGTGAGAGAGAAAGCAGGAGCGGGGGGGGGGGTGGAGAGGGAGAAGCAGACATCCCACTGAGTAGGGAGCCCGACCCTGGCGCTGCATCCCAGGACCCCAGGACCATGACCCAAGCCCAACGCAGATGCCCAACTGACTGAGCCACCCAAGCACCCCCCAAACTGTTATTCTTCAGCATCTTCTGAAGAGGTCTGACACCCAGGGAGAAGTGATGTAAGAAAGAGATCAAATATGGCTGGCTGAGATGGATATTATACCGAAATACTAAGCTAAATTGCTTTTGAGCCAGATTTTCAGAGGTCTTTGCATAAATTGGAAGTGTCTAAGGTATCAAATATAAAAAGTGAATCTGCTAAGCACCAAAAATAAAATTAGAATTTAAACCTTATATTATCCAAAGATAAGCACATTTTGTTTGAATCTTGAATTATTTTAAGTGAGTTTTGTTAATCACAAGGAGTAGAAAATTCAGATGCAAACTCCATGATAATGTACAAATCTACCATAATCTTCTGAAGGCTAGCAGAGATCTCCTGTTTCAAGTTAAAATTTTAGAACTGCCAGGACCTTATAGTTAAACCTTATAATGGCAGGCTAGATTGAACAACCAGAACCTATGATTGTTTTCCAATCAGACAAAGTAAAATTGATTTACCAGCTAGTGATGGATTAAAAATGGTCTCTTTGGGGTCCCATTGTACCTGGAAATGTTCGTTGATATTTCGTTGCTATTCTTATTCTACTTCTTTCTTTCTTTGACAAAATGCTGTTCTACAAAGAAAGAATCTGAAGAACATTAGATCTAAAACGCATATATTTAAGAAAGTACTGGGTGCCTGAGGGGCTCAGTTGGTTAAGTGTCTGCCTTTAGCTCAGGTCATGATCTCAGGGTCCTGGGAACCCTGCATGGGACTCCCTGCTCAGCGAGAAGTCTGCTTCTCCCTCTTCCTCTGCCTGTCACTCTCCCTACTTGTTCTCTCTCTCTCTGTCAAATATATAAATAAAATCTTAAAAAAAAAAGTACTAAAGGGAAGAACATTGAATACAGGTGAAAAGCAAACTGTGAAACATGCCTGAATACATACTCTAATTAATCTTTGGATTTTCTTTTCTTTTCTTTTTTTAAGATTTATTTATTTATTTGAGAGAGCGAGAGAGCTCGCACACAAACAGGGGGAGGGGCAGGCAGGGGAAAAGGGAGAAGCAGACTTCTCTCTGAGCAAGGAGCCTGATGCGGAACTAGATCCCAGGACACTGGGATCATGACCTGAGCTGAAGGCAGATGCTTAACCCACTGAGTCACCCAGGCACACTGTCTAAATTTTTTTTAAAGATGTAACAACTGAAACATAAAAATCACAGTAACAGTTATATAAGCTAATAGTATAGTAATAAAATGAAAACCTAGGAATCTGCCACTGATCTTAAGAACTAGAATTTGATTAATGTTTGTAACAGACTGAATATAATAGAGGCATTCTCCATGCCTCCTTCTTAGACGTTACTACTTTCCTGAAATCATTCCATCACATTTTTAAAACGTAGTCTAATTGTTTAAATTTTAAGTTTCCTAGCAGTATATGGTTTGATATTTCTTGAGTTTGAACATTATGAGTTAAGGTAATCTCCTATGACTTGCTCATTTCATTTCACATTACATTCTACAATGTATTCATATGCTTCCAAGGAGCTACAGTTCATTCACTTTTAGTCTGCATAATATTCCATCCTGTGACTTCTGTAATCTGGCTTGTCATTGAAACTTTGAGGGTTTTTTTCCCCCATGTTTTCATCTATGTGAATAATGATGCCTTAAACATTCTTATTCCTTTCTCTTGTATACATGTACAAGAATTTTTCTGGGGTGGATATTTAAAAGAGGAGTATGCTTGGCTTGGGAGTATAGAATATTTAACTTAATATGAAGGTGTCAAACCTGTTTCCAAAGTGGTAAAATTGGTTTACATTTTTACCAGCAGTGTATGAATATCCATTGATTCAAGTTCTTACCAATATTTGTCAATATCAGACCTGTATTTTTGTACACTTCGTGGTTATAAAATGCATCCCCTTGTGGTCTTAATTTTAATTTCTGTGATTACTAATAAAGTTGAATGTTCAAGATTTGTGATTCCCATCCATTAAAAAAACCTCTTTATGACTTTTCCCCATTGTTTTTCTCATGGTCTTTTTTCTTATTTCTTACAGGTGTTTTAAAACACATTCTGGCTTCTATTCCCCTATCGATTCTGTGTGTTGAAAATACCTTCTTCAAGTTTATAACATTTTCTTTTTTTTCCCTAATGCTTTCAATATATTTTAAACTTTAATATGGTCAAATTAATCAACACTTTCCTTTACGATTCATGCTTTTTGGGTATTTTTTTTTAAAAAGCCTTAAGAATATAATCTTTTATGTTTTCTTCCAAACACTTCAAAGTTTTGTTTCTTATATTTCAATCTGGGCTTGTTCTTTGTCTTTTTTTCTCTTACTGAGAAGTGGAAGAGAAGGCCCTGGAGCACAAGTTGTCTGATCAACCTGCAGAAACAATTATTCATTGTCTGACTGGACCACAGAGCCAATAAGTAGTCTGTGAAAAGCCCCAGGGATGAACCTCTACATTGAGACTCTCATAAGAATCAGCTATTTCTGTTGTGGATTGCTAATATATCCTTGGCATTTACATCAGAACATAGCACATAGTAGACACATGTATTAATGTGTGTATGTATGGGGTGTGTGTGTGTGAGAGAGAGAGAGAGACAGAGACAGAGACAGAGAGACAGGAATTAAAACAATTTAGAAAATGTAAAGTTAAAGAAAATCACCTTCCTTAGACATAATCATTGTTAATAATCAGGTATTTACCTTTCTAGACCTTTTTCAATATTTCTATGTATTTACATGTTTAAATATGCATACATAAACATTATGCACATACACACAGAGTTTTTTTTTAATCATAAATGATATCTTATTTTTGTTATAGCTCTCTAACTCTTTCTCTTTCCACTTAATGTGTGTTGGAGATCATTCCTGGCCATATTTAGAATCTATAGCATTCTATTTAATAACTGCATACCATTCTGTAGTACGAATGCCTCATAATGCAAAAATCATTCCATTAGTGGAAATTTTTGTTCTTATAAGCAATGCTGCCCTGCATAATCCTTGACCATGAATCTTGGTGCTAGATTCAGCACCTAGCTGAAGTCCTAGAGTCCTAGAAAAGGGGTATGTTGGGTCAAAAGTATATGTACTTAAAATTTTTGATGAATATTCCCAAATTGTTAGGAATACAAAAACTTTATCTTATGAGTTAAGATTTGTAAAAAATTTTGACATTGTTATGTCTGTTTACATTTAAGAGGGTGTTTGACCTGATTCCAAATTATGAGGCCAACTGAATTTTCTACTTTCCAATCGGTTGTTTGAACATCTCACAGATACTGTTTATGTATGCTGGCTGAAAAACTGGCAAAGAGAAACACAGCTGGGTTTGTTTTTTTCCATTTCTTTTTTCCCCTATGGAGAATTCTGAGTAGGAGGGAGATCCCAGGGCACTATAGCTAAGCTCTGAGGTTCCTCTATGGACTCAACTGGTTCACGTTGGAAGCAGTGTCCATATCTGATATATTCCTAGCTTCATCGTACTACATGAAAAAGGATTTTTTTGTGTGTGAGTAGAAATTAACACATATTCATTATAGAAAATATTTAAAATGTATAAAAAGTTATTAAGAACATTGAAAATAGCTATAGTTTCATGACCCAGAGATAACCAACATTAATATGTTGATGTATATCTTACCAGATATATACAGTTTTTAAACAAAATTAAGAGTACACTTAATATCATTTTGCAATCTGTCAATCTGTTTTCTCTCTTCACCTAAAAGTATATTAAGAGCTTTCTGATTGTGTTAGTATAATGTCACTCCCATGTTTGATTTATGCTTTTGAGAAAGCATAAGTAGAGTTTCAGTGGACTCTGACAATTTACAAATAGATCTCTGGTGTGTCAAATTCCATGCTCTTAATATGCAAGTAATAGTATTGGATTGCATTTAATTTAAATACATATGACCCAAGGCAGAGAAATCCTATATATAGAATATATAAAATCTGTCACTAATTAGACTAGCTAAATCTTACTGAGTACCTACTATGTACTAACTGTTTTGCAAAGCACTTGACAAATATATTATTCCTAATTGTTAGCAACTAACTTTGGAAGTATGCATTATCAACATTTTGCAGGAAAGAACTGAGATTCTAAGAGACTAAGCAATGTGGTTAAACAAGGGCACATGGTTGGCAAACGCCAGGATTTGAGTTAGAATTTAGGTCTATCTGCTTAGAAAACTGCTGCTTTTCTATCCATCATTGCTGTCAGTCACACTTAAAATTTCATGTATGACTTCTGTACTCAAAGTTGTTGCTTTATATTCTTTTTTTTTTGTATATTCACTTTATGATTAGGTTGAAAGTCATTTCTAAGGGAAATTAAGAAACATCAGTCGTTTTTTCTAGCTACATAAGAGTTTGAGCACAGGCGTATATTCCCTTGTCATTAACGGAAACTGAGCCCTTCGGTGAGAGTTGCGGAGACCGTCTTTGACAACTGAAGCTGGAGCGCCATCTGTTGGCCATAGAATTCTAGGCACTTAATACAGGAATAAAGTTTATCATCACTATTGCTTTCTCCAAAAAAGACAATGCTCTTAGCAGCAAACTTGGACCAATATGAGAGGAAATTAGGAGCTAATAGTATTATCCCTGATTTTTTAAAAAATCGTTTGAGGTGAAATTCACACAACATAAAATTAACCATTTTAAGGTGAATAAATCAGTGGCATTTTGTACATTCACAGTGTTGTGCAAACACCCCTCTATCTAGTCCCAAAACATTTACGTCACTCATAAGCAAAACCCATTACTCATTAAGCAATTTTTCCCTTCCTTTAGAACCCTTGGAAACTACCAACCTGAATTCTGTCTCTGTGGATTTGTCTATTTTGGATATTTCATACACATGGAATCACAGCGCGTGGGACATTTTGTGTTGGGCTTCTTTTGTGTAGCATGTTTTGGAAGTTCGTCCACATCATAGTGTGTATCGGTACTTTATTCCTTTCTACGTATATTCCACTGTTTATCCATTCATCTGTTGGTGGACATTTGGGCTGTTTCCACCTTTTGGCAATTGTGAACCGTGCTGCTTGGAACATGAGTGTCCATGTACTTGCTTAGGTACCCACTTTTAATTCTTTCAGGTAAATACCTAGGAATGGTATTGCATTAGCTTTGATTTTAAGATGAAGATGTGTATGAGAGTATCTGACAAATGGAGCTAAAGCTGTTGTTTCATGCAACGTAAAACAAATTATTTCAACAGAAGAAAAGAAAATCACTAATGGATCTAAGAATGGAGATTTTTCTTATGTTTGTTTTTCAGAGACCTTGTCCACCACCATAGTGATTAATTAAAAAGGGTCAGGATTACCTGATGTGCTTGTTTTAAAATGCAGCTTCTGCTCCATTGCCGGCCTACATTCTGATTTAGCAGGTTTGGGTGTGGGAGGAATCTGTTGTTTTAAGATGCCCTCTGTGACCTAAAGTGAGGGTGCCCGGGACTACACCTTGAGAAACCCTGGTCCACCACTCACTAGCGGCATGGCTTGGGCAAATCAGCTGACCTCAGTAAACCTCAGGTAACTTCTTTTTAGTATGAGGGCAATATAACTCACCTTACAGATTTGTCTTAAATGTTAAATTAGAAAGGGGTGCTTTGCGAGGCACCAGCAAATGTCAAGTGCTTGATAAATGTCCATCATCTCCTTTGTTCCTGCCAGGAGAGCTGATTCTATTCACCTGGGATATTGGAAAAACGGTGCATGCTTTCACCAAAAAACAGACCCTAAGTGTGTGAGCTAGATAGTGTAAATGGCAACTTGTACATTTTCTCCTCTGTGGCTCTCTGCAGTGAATGAGAATTTAGTGCCCCCCCCCCCACCGGGAAGATGACTATCTTTTCTGCCCCAGGAGGCACTCCCCATCACTCTGAAAGCTATCTCACAAGTTCTCCTGAGAGGTTTGATAGAAGCTTTTACAAGACGCAGATATTTTTTGTCTCTTACATATCAAACTTGCAGATCCCTATTTTCAAAAATGTAATGCTCATGTAAAGGAAATGCAAAATTGTACTCCAGATATTTTGAACTTGTAAATACTCCTGTGAATTCTTGCTGTATTAGACGATCTGTGTGCCTAAAAGAAATCATATTGTCACAGCTTAGCAAATACGGTCTGACTCCCAGTTTGAGAAAATTATAGTTGAAAGCGATTAAGGGAAATGTTTCTCTCTAACTGAACTGACTTGGTAAACACACTAATTTCCAGATAGAGTTAACTTCAGAGTTTCATAAAAATATCTGTGTGTGTGTGTGTGGTTGCCTTGTGTATATTTGTGTCTTAAAGATCAGTGCCTTTACAAGTAGCAAATGAAAAAAGCTAAACCATTCATTTAGAAAGAAGGAAGTGCATAAAAGAGGCTGTAAAGGACATAGAATAATTAAATAAAATGTGATGTATTTTCTAGAAGGGCAGGGCAAGAGGCAGGTGGCTGTGGGTGCCCCCAGGGATGCAGCCCTGGCATATGCATGAACACCTGTGTCGCACCTTGAACACTAGACACAATGTATCACACATTTAGTTTATGCCAGTCACTATGTCCTTCCATCTTCTTTAGTCAGGACACCATCTAGTCAAGTAGGTAATATTATCTTTAATGTACAGATGAGGAGACTGGGGCTTAGAAAGATTAACTAGCATGCCGAAAGTCTACAGGTGAAAAAGCTGACATTTTATCAGAGTCATTTTGAATCTTCACCAATGTGCTTTCTTTTCTCATCATAGGGAGAAGGAAATAACTCACCAGTTTCCCTCCTGGTCTGGAAAAAGGATCCCTCTTATTTCCTCAGAAATAAACAGAATCCAAATTTTTAATATGTTAAAAGTCACAGAAGCTTGGCTCCATTCAAACTAATAAATCCACTTTAAGAAAGTTAAGGGGGAAGCATGATGTTCCCTTCACTACCATGGATGAGGACATTTGTAGTGGTTCCTGTGCCTTCCTGAGCCCAAAGAGAAAACTTTTATGAATGTGAAGATTGGATTTAGTCTTCTGAACTTCCATCTATTAGAGACAGAAGAAAAGATGAACCCTACCCTCAAAGAACTTCCCCCCCAAAATGCAATCATGTTTAAATCTGTTCCATTTGTATGTGTCTCATCAGATTGCCTGAAATTGAACAGAAAGCCCCCAAAATGCTGGGCAAATTCATTTTTACAATCATTTTAAAGTACAGTACTGTTTGACATAACTCTAGAAGGAACTTCTGTGGCTCAGCACTAACCTGTTCTCTCTAGATACATATGTTATATAGATTTTTAAAAAAGAATATGACTACTTACTTAGAAATGTGTTCTTATTCTAGTGTACAGGTCTTGTTATTCGGGGTATCTTTTGCATTCTTATAATGAAGAATGGTAATAAGACATTACACTAACTTTGAAGAAAAAAAAATTATTTCTACAATCATAATTGCTGTGAGGTCTCTTACATACTTTAACCCCGCAGCTAAACTTTTCCCGTGAGCTAAAGCCTTGGATTATTTAGTTTTGACCCTGTCTCAGATTTTAAATTCAGATTATCACCAAAGAAATCATTCTAATTTTCCGGTATCTGAAAAATTGCTATACATACCTTCTGTGTCTGAGTTTGACTATCCATTAAAAATACGGGCTAGAAGAAAGCCGAGTTCAAATGCTGAGACTCCCTACTAGAAATATCCCCATGTTTTGGTACCAAATACATTACTTAATGTTTTGGGGGGTGAGTTTATTGAATAGAAACAAGCCCAATTATGCATCCCTAGTCCACATGTCTTAATTTTGCTTACAACTATTCCAGAGAAGTGGCTAAAGGCCTTGCTGAAATTCCTTTGAAGAAGAGACCTGACCTTCTGGTGTGATAGTCTCAAGAATTTGTTGTTGGCCAAGGATCCAGTCATTAGGCCTAAGCCAAAGAGATAGGGTCAAGTTCAATGGCTAAAAGGTACCACATCAGGAGAGATACTATTAGCCCTCTTCAAAATGGAAATGAAGTCCAACTCCCATGGCTTTCCTTCAGATAGATCTGTACTGCCTTCAGCTATCCACCATTTCATATTTGGAATATCCACAAACCATATTTTGGGCATAATCTTCTAGAGGTGTCCTTGCAATAAATTACTTTCCCCAGGGCAAGTTTTGCCATTTCTTTTCTTCTCCCTCTGTGCAGCTCCCTGAACCTCAGTTGTGGTTATTCATACTAAAGCAATCACTGATAAAATGTTAGCTTCTTTTTTTCTAAGATTTTATTTATTTATTTGAGAGAGAGAGAGAGACAGAGGGAGAGAAAGCATGAGTGGGGGCAGAGCCAGAGGGAGAGGAAGAAGCAGACGCCCCGATGAGCAGGGAGCCTGATGCGGAGCTCGGTCCCAGGACCCTGAGATCTTGACCTGAGCCGAAGGCAGATGTTTAATGGACTGAGCCACCCAGGTGCCCAAAATACCAGCCTCTTAAGAGACTAATTTCTCTGAGTCAGAAATTTGGACACGTTTTTGAAGAGTTCAGGGCTGTTTTATTATTTTATTAGTCCTCTCAAGTTAAGATTTACTCTTTGCTAATTTCAAGAAGTAAGTATGAAAAGCATTGATTTATGGGGGCTAAGTAACCTGTTTAATCTCTGTCATTTGCGAGTAAGAGGACCTCTCTTTTCTTTAGAAAAGTGCCCCCAAAAGGTTCACTTGCATTATGAAGATGACGTCTTGGGAAATCCAACCTGGCTCCTCCTTGCACAAAACATGTGTAATGACCAGTATATGGACATTTGTTAGAAGTCAAAGTAAAATTTATTGAGGGAACTCCTTCAAAAAGTCCAAATGAGACCTCATTCTGCAAATGCCCATTTAGGCCTGATATTTGCCTGTGTTAAGTTACTTATTCTGAAGTGATTGGTCCCTTTCCCCAAAGGGAATATTTCTCTACCTTTTGTTTCCTGGTAGCATGAATTGTGACCCCTTTTCAGCTTACTCATTCCCTCACTCCACCTTTCATTCATTCATTTAGGAAATATTTATTGATCAGCAACTATGTCAGCTATTGTTCTACGTGTCGTGGATACAGAGTTGAACTGACTAATGGTGGTGTTTGGGCAAGGCATTGCGTGGGGTGATAAAGATGGACTGGGGAGACAGTGGGCCTCTTTCAGATGGTGTGGTCAGGAAACACCTCTCTGAGGACATAACACATAAGCTGAGGTCTAAGGGGTAAACCCTGGAGCTGTGTGAAAACGCAATGATTTCCACCAAAAGTCAGCTTTGTGAACTCGAAGCCCTTACACATGAAGGTTACCGTGTGAGAGATGTTTCACTGGCGGCAGGCGTTGGCAAGCCAAGCCCCACTTCAGCCCCAGCCAACATGCCAATATCATTAAAATGAGGCCACTCAGCAAGAAGGAAGCTATTATGACAAACAAATATTTAGAGTATTATTTCAAGTGCCATACTTTCAAATCTGGGAATCACATGGTTCAATGAGGTTTGAAGGCAAGTATTGATGCATGACCAAAAAAAATTAAGTTCCATTTAAGTGGCTCCCAATTATTACGGACGTATCTGCAGATTAATTATTGTGGGCATGTTTGTTCGTTTTAATAAACAGATGCAGCCGACCCACTGTCTAGCTATTGAGTGAATAAAGTCATTCTTCTTCTTCCAAAGTAGTTACCTGTTTGGCTGAAATAATTTCTATTCATTTGTGTATATAACGTTCTGAAGACCATTCTGATAAACCTCCTTTAGTTTCCTCTCACGCTAGCCCTCTTCCATGTTCATGCGGATGCACGTAAAGATGCAAACGCACATGGCCTCAGAAAAGACGAGTCGTTGAGTTGATGAGAAATTTATGTTAGTAGTATGAAATTTCAATGTATCTATCTGGTATTTTCTCTCACTAATGTATTAGTGCTTATGCAGAAGCAAGGCTAGCAGGGCTCTCATCTAAGGCTTATGGACCTGAGGGAAATGTGGGTCTCAGGTTCTTGGACAGAATTTGTGGTGGGTGGTGACCAGAGCTCCAGATGCTTGGGAAGATCCTAAATGTGGGGCAATTTTTTTAAGTAGCAACACGAATAGCTGTTTTCATGGAGGATGTTCCGCAATATTTTTTTTCTCTTGTTTCCTTTCACTTTGCAATCTTAGCTCTTGCCATTAAAATATGGATTTTAGATATATTTTTATAATATACATTTCAAGACTTTTCCCTTGTCTGTATCTAATAAAGCATGAAAATTCCTACAAAAATCTGATCACATTACTCCCCTGATGAAAACCTTCCAGTGGTTCTCTGTGGTTTTTGAGGTGAGGTCCAAGCTGATCAGAATAGCATAGTAAGACCAGTGCAATCTGGTGTCTGCCTCTCTCCCAAGTCTACCCTACTCACGCCAGGCAGAAGTCACATGACTGAGTACCACGTGCTGTGCCAACAGCTTTAAATTCATTTTCTCAATTAGCCTTCAAACCATTCCCAAATCACCATATTTCATACTAATGTGTGTTTGACCAGGTGTTCTCTCCACCTGGAATTCCCTTCATGCTTTGCCTGGCAAATTGCTTTTCATCCATGAAATCTTTGCTGAAGACTCTCCTCTTCAGAGAAGCCTTCTTTACTTCCCTAGAAAGAGCTAACCACTCCCTCAGTTCTGCTGTGATGATCACAGCACCTATCACTCTGCCTGGTACTCTTCCATGGCCATGCCTATCTCCTCCGCCCAGCTGTGAATTGACTAAGGGTGCTGACCAGGGCTTGAGTCCTTTTATGATCAGGCCTAGGACAGCGCCTGGTGTGCACCAGGGGTACATTAGATGACTGCTGGGTAGAATTACATTGAAATGAGTTTGGGACACCTGAGTGGCTCAGTTGATTAAACATCTGCCTTAGGCTCAGATCATGATCCCAGGGGCCTGGGATCAAGTCCCGCATCGGGCTCCTTGCTCAGCGGGGAGCCTGCTTCTCTCTCTGCCTGCTGCTCCCTTGCTTGTGCTCTCTCTCTCTCAACAAATAAATAAAATTTGAAATGACGTAGGTAGATAACAGGTAGGTAAAGAGATAGATATAAAAAGACATACGTAAAGATATATATATATATATATAGACATATAAGTGTATATATATGTGTACACACACACACACACAGACACACACACACCCCCCTTTCTGTGGATGTCAATGTTCTATAGAAGAGAGTTTGGGTCCATAAGACTAAAGGCTCTTCTACAATGGAACACAATGAGGATATTTGGAAGAGGTGCAGAGGGCGTTGTTCTTCCAATATGTACACAGGAAACTGCCATGGGCAGAATAAAATGCTTCTGCAAATATCTGGTGTTTGCTTGGCACAGCTTCTCTTGGGTTTAGCTCTGCAAAATCTTCCCCAGGCTGTGTTTTCCTGGTTGCCATGGAGCCAATTCACTTCTAAAGGAAACAATTGAGGAATTAACCGACTGTGCTTGGTCTCCAGGTGGACAGAGGCGAACAGCCAGCCCAACTTGTAATTTGGAACATTAAAGTTTGTTTTTAGTGTGCTTCCTCCTCTCTCTGCTTTATTCTTTTAGCTCTAACCTCTTGGAATCCATCTTTCCCAATGGAAGTCAGAGCCCAGTGTTTCATGATGCAGCCTGATTTGGTTTGGTTGTGTAAGAAAGTAATAGCAACTGCATTTGTTCAGGCAAACCCCTAATCCTTTATGCCTGAGTCAGGGTAGGGGAAAATCAGGAAGCCAAAGGATTAGGCATCACATAGAATAAACTTGGCTGTTAAGTAATTCTGGAGCAGGGGGTAGAGGAAAGTGTTTAAGATATGAAAGTGTGAGAGAAGTGAATAGATTTGCAGGGTTTAGTGGGGTTTAATAAGTTTTGCAAACTTTAGAGGATATACAGGGAACACATCATAAGACCCAACCTCCTGGAAATCTTTAGGTGTAAAGAGAAAACTATTCTTAATAATTAGGCAACTTTAACAGAATAAAGCTGAGCGTGGTGAGAAGAAACACCTAGAAAATGCTAGAAATGTTATTTGGGCCAATAACTCAAGTGGAAGGATTCTCCATTAGTGTGTGGCTAAGAAAGTTCACTTTTCTTTTTAAGATAAAATGATGTTGTTTCAAACCCCTCTTAAAGATTTCAAGATTGCTTGCCTGACATTAGTACCACTCATAAGGAGTTCTCAGTGACTTCCGGGTAGCCCATATGGGTTCCTCTCATTTGCCCACAAGTACGTCAGTCAGTTGCAGCCACCTCATTGGCCTTTTTTATCCTTCTCTTCTGACCTGGCTCCCACTTGTCCACATCTTCTGTCCATGAAGCCAAATGGTGATAGCTTTTAAAAACTGGCTATATCTTGATGTGCCAAAATGTTTCTGTTTGAGAGAAGTTTCTGAGCACATCATCACATGCAAATAGACCCTGGGATAAGGTAAGGAAGGCAGGGAAAGAAAGAGTGAGGAAGAAATGAAGATATTGTATATATGCACTGTGCCTGGGCCCTAGAGCAGTGGGTTCTGAATGTTGTACTAATTTATCGCAATCATGATGCTACACACATATTAATGTGAACTCTCCCCGTCCAAGGAGGAAACTGCGATAATGCTGCTTTCTTTTTCTCCTTTCCTTCTTTCCCTTCCTTTGCTTTCCTTCCTTCCTTCCGTCCTCCCTTCCTCCCTCCCTCCCTCCCTTCCTTCGCTCTTTTACAGAAGTATTTATTGAATATTGACTATGTGGCAGGCACTGTGGTAAGTGCAGGGGAGATAGTAGTTAATTAACAAAACAGACACAGTCTTGACTCTCCTGCAACCTAGAGTCTGGAGTAGCATAGAAACCATTTGGAAACAAAGAATCATAAAAAAAATTATTAAGTACAATTTTAAGTATTAAGAAGGAGATGCTGATGGTATTCTTTTGTTATTATTATTGTGGTAGGAACACAACGTAAGATCTACTGTTGTAACACATTTTTAAACACAATGCAGTATTGCTGACTATAGGCACAATGTCCTACAGCAGATCTCTAGAACTAATTCGTCTTGTATAACTGAAACTTTATACTTGTTGAACAGCAACTCCCCATTTACCTCCTCCACCACTGGTGACCAACATTCTACTCTCTGTTTCTATGATTTTGACTATTTTAGATATCCCATATGAGTAGAATTACCTAATATTTGTTCTGTGCCTGGCTTATTTCACTTGGCGTAATGTCTTCCAGGTTTATCCATGTTGTTGCAAATGGTAGACATTTTTTTCTTCTTCTTTTTCTTTTTTAGAGGGCGGGGAGGGACAGAGAGAAAATCTCAGGCAGGTTCCACACACGATGCAGAGCCTGACACAGGGCTTGATCCCACAACACTGAGATCATGACCTGAGCTGAAATCAAGAGTTGGATGCTTAACCAACTGATATACCTTGGTGCCCCGCTCTTTTTTTCTTTTAAAACTAAATACATATTTTATTTTATATACATACCGTTTTTTCTTTATTCATTTATCATGGACATTTAGATTTTTTACATATGTAAGTCATTGTGAATAATGCTTCATCGAACACGACAGTGCAGACATCTCTTTGAGATCCTGATTTCAGTTCCTTTGGCTACATATAATACATCCAGAAGCAGGATAACTAGATTGTACGGTTGTTCCATTTTTAATTTTTGAGGGACCTCCATACTGTTTCACATAGCAGCTGCATCATCTTACATTCCTATGAAAAGTGTACAAAAGGCTTTTCTTTTCTTTACAACCTCACCAATACTTTTGTTTTTTTGTTTGTTTCCCTCCTAGTAGGTGGGAAGTAATAGCTCACTGTGGTTTTAATTTGCACTTCCCTCACAATTAGTGGTGTTGAGCATTGTTTCATGTATCTGCTGGCCATTCATATCTTCTTTGGAGACATGTCTATTCAAGTTCTTTGCCCATTTTTTTCAATTGTACTCTTAAGAGTATTTAAGAAATGGGACAGACCTCATCTGGAAGTATACATATTGTTGCCATACTGAGAAAATAATATAGGACATCCACTTACATTTGAAATTCAGATAGACAACAAATCTTTCAGTATAAGTATGCCTCATAGAGCATCTGGGATATACTTACACTAAAAGCTTATTTATTGATTTTCTGAGATCAATAAATTTTTGACTGGGTTTCTGTATTTTATTTGGGAACTCTATGTGTGGACTGGGGAAGGGAGTAATTAAGGAAAGCACTTTCAGGAAGTGATATCTGAGCTTGGACCTAGAGGGTTATTGATATTATCCAGAGGTGTGGGGAAGAAAATAAAGGGCAAGAGTATACCAGACAGACAAAAGGAAAAGCATGTGTATGAAGTGGGAAAGATCTGGTAATTTTAGTCACTGTGGGCAAAATGTAATGAGTCAAGGGAGAAATGGCATTTGTTGATGCTAGATAGAGACAACAAGCTAGAAAAATCAGGAGCTAGGTTAAGTATATCTGGTATTAAACATATTGGGGATGGATATTAGAAATCTGGGCTCTGGTCCTACCACTACGGTGAGTAGATTGCTAGCCTTGGGCAAGTTAATTCACCTCTCTGGATCTCAATTTACTATTCATGGGCCAGGCACATGTTAAATTGCTGACAAATGAGAATGGAGTGCGGACCTTGAAGGGTCAACTCAAAAAGAAAACTCAAGGTTATCCAACATAAAATCCTCAAGGTACAGGTGACAGCTGAGGCCTGGGCAAGGTGCCTTGGCTACAACAATGAAAGGTGCAAAGAACTGTAAAGTCAGAAGTCTTAGATTCAAAGCCTGGCTCTGTCACTTTCCTGCTCTGTGGCCTGGGGTGAGTGAGTCAACCTCGCTCTGAGCCTCCACATTTTTCATGTGTAGGACAAGATTAATAACATCTTCCTTCTTAAATTGTTATTAAGACTCATGATAACAAATAGAAGGCTTGCCACAGAGCCTTCTACATAGTAGCTACTCAGCCAATCAGTTTTTGCTCAGCTAGGTTGATTGCTCATAATTATAAAGAATTCTAGAAACCTTTGGTGGGAGACTAAACAGTGAAGGAGAAAAGAAGCAAATTATTGCCCTAGACACACATTATGTACATTATGGTTTGTGCCTCTGGCTATTCCTGCTTTTGGAAATAGTTTATCTGTCAATTCTGGAGGCTCAGGGAAGATGTGGATGCAAACAACAGACTCTCAGGCTATGAAGTGTCAAAAGTTCAAGAGGCACAGTGAGAGAAACAAGTAGGAATATGAACTTTAACATTTCCTCTATTCTCCATTTCCTCATCTTCAATTAATTAACTAAGCAAACATTAATGAATACCTTTCATGCAGCTATGAAGCAGCTTATAATCTCTCTAGAAGAAGACAGATAAATAAAAAAATTGAATAGGTACATGAATGCATGTTTATTGATTGTCCCAGGAGAGTAAACTTTATTAGTAGGAAATTTATACTAAGGAAGAAGACAGTTCTGGAGAGACCTTGGGGCATCCCTCAGAACACACAATGGAGGCTGTCCCTGCTCTCCAACAATGGGACTTGCTCCCTTTCCTTGCTCCTGCCCAAGGTGTACAGCTGCTTCGGGTTGTAGAACTTGTTTTTGATCTAATTTGTCGGTTCCCTCAAACACACTGAGAGCAAATGGTAGGTACTTGCTGCGGTAGGTTGGTATTTGATAAACGTTGGTTGAATTGAATTGTTTACCTAATGGCCCAGGGCCAGGTAGATGACCAAATATTTAGTAGAATCTTTCATATGTTGAAAAAGCAATGGAAGTACATGCTCATTGAACTGTTAGCTTTTTCAGCAAAGATGGATGTGTGTGAGTCCATCCATAGCTGAGTCTAGTTCGTGCTTTTGCAAAGCAACTGGCCATATTAGGAAAGAAGTTGGTTGCTTAGAATAGACAAGCTAATCCTTTAACAAAGGTGATGCTTGTGACTCTAATTCCCAAATGCAGGCTGAAAAAAAGAACCCAGAATGAGCAGATTATAAGCATTTACAATTTGGGGCTCTATGAAATGTTTAGTTTAAATTGACCATGGTTTAATGCCTCTGGAAAGTTTGGGGGTTTTTGTGCCCCTCTTTTGGAGGATAAGAAAACCATCTGGTATAAAGAATTAAGTTTACGAAGGTCAACCTCCCACACTTTTGACAGTTATGGTTTTGGGCAAAGGAAACTGTTGTTCCAGAGGATGTCCCTGAGGCACCAATCTTCATAATCACCAAAGAAAGGTTCAATTGTGTTCAGAAAGGCTGCTTTTCCTCACAGGAAAAGGAGTAGCATGTTTTAGAATGATTGCCAACTACAAGAGTTGAGATGAAAATATCGGGACGCCTACTTAGAATATTCAACTGATAGCCACCCCTTCAGTGATCACAGATTTGGATGTTAGGTGCTCAGGCACAATTGAGAAAACCGTGCTTTCGAGGAGGGTCCAGTCAACGTGGAAAAAAAAAAAGGACCGATAGTGGTAGAAAATATATAAAACCCAACTGCTCAAATAGTGTACAGACGTGCGTCACTTACACACAGTACTTTTGTTTTGTTCCAATTTAACCACTGGATTTGTTTTGTTATTACTCCTTTGTGGAGCTACCTTTTTTCTTTTTAATTTTTAAGTCTATTTTGTAACTTCCGTGTAAATGCGTGAGACTTACAGAGATGCTTATCATGAGCCTTATTCTCTGACCAGTTTCAAAGGTGAAATGTACTCAAGCCTGCTTTCTCTGGTTTACACCAAGCCTTCAGAACTTGACTCTAAAAGCTACTTAATAAAAAGTCTATAGCCCACCATTAGGATCATTATCAGCATCACCATAGAGATGACTTTTTATAAAATATACATTACAGCTTAAAATTCAGTTTCTTTTTTGAATTTGAGTTTATTGGAAAATGGATTCACGATGGATATAATTACTAGAAATGCAAGCCAGAAAACTAAGAAATTTGAGAATTAAGAGTTGGAATAGAAATACACATAATATTCTATTGTTACCAAGGAAAAATATCTATTATTACTTATTTCCTCAGTGTCCTAAAAGTGTATACCTGTTTCTGGAAAGTTAAAGTTTAGACTATAGATATTTCAAATATTGTTTATATGCTTGTCTCCCCCCAATAGATGTTTGAAGGCAGTGACTTTTTCTGATTCATTTGAAATCTATAGTTTCTAACATAGTACCTAGCACAGAATAACATTTAAGTAAATGGCTTTGGAGATGGTACTACTATAGACACGGTATTTTTCAAGGCAAGTATTGTCTTCAACCCCCTGGAGATATTTGTGGAATTGTCTCAATGACGTGTGAACGTGTGAATGGAGGTTCTGCTTCTGGGTTAGGATGCTAAATGTCCTACAAATGTGGGGACAGTCTTATAGAATTTTCTCATCTGTTCAGTTGAATAGTCTCTAATATACTGTGGCTTTCCAAAGCTAAGGATTCTTTTCTGACCCACTGTAAAACTCTAGAAATCCTTGCTCCTGCCTATGGAATTGAAAATAGGTTCAATTCTATTAGAAGGCTACTTTTTTCAACACTTGTGAAAATCCTTAAGCAATGAATGCTCTTTGACCCAATCATTCGATATGGGGAAGTTTATCCTAGAAAAATAACAAGTAGTGCTGTTATGGAAAAAATATGGGTAGCTTTTCTTGAGACAAAATAGGGAGACTTACCTGTCCTGACTTGATGGGGACATTTCCCTTTTTAACATTATAATTCCCTCAGTGCTGGGCAAGTCCTGACCAACTCGCTGTTGACCACCCTATGGCAGAACCCTTCCTTGGCTGAGTGAATATTTTGAGATGCTGCTTGAAAATAGAGGAACTATGGTCATCAACTTGTCTTCTACGGCATTGGGGTTTAGTTAACTTTAAGACTTTTGCTTTTCAGAATGAACAATATAAGGTCAGGGCAGAGAAGAGTTCCTTGGGGGAATTAAAAGCGATTAGGAGAGGCTAAATGAGGAAGAATTTTTAAAAAGGAATAGACTCAGAGGCTTGTGGTCAAGAATAAAGTTGAAGAACTTGAGCTAAAGAGGGATGTTTATAAGGTTTGCTATGATATGCATTTGACTTTTAAGTTTGTCTTTCTTTTTCCCATTCTGGCTGATGTTTAAATCTGATTGATGAGCTAAACAGAGATTAGATACAGGAAAAGAGAATGAGTCAACAGGAAAATAGAGCCCTGCCCACTGCCTCCCCCCTCCCAATCCCACCTTAAAATGTAGTATAAGGAGACAAACAACTAAAAAATACAAAAGAAAGAGATTTATAACATGTATAACTGACCTTAGATTTTATATTCAGATTTTTTTTAAAAGTCTTTTATAAATCAGTAAGAAGTCAAGAAAAATAATGGAAGTATGAGGGAAAATACCAATGGGGAAACATGCTGAAAGAAAATGTGGATGGCAAGTAAACATAAACAAAATTCAACTTCATGGGGAAAATGGGAATACGAATTAAAGTCATCTTGAGATACCATTTTTATATTTTATAATTTCCTCTTAGAGAACTCAATGAAATTATCACAGATGCAATAATGAGGAAGACAACCAACAAATCCCATGCCTGGAATAATCTGTCTTTCATAGATGGTCTGCTTAGGAATTCAAGAAACTGAAGAAGTTTGAGACACACAGTGCAGTAAAAAATAAAAACACAATAAGCAGAAAGACAGGCTGACTGAACCAGGAGAAGAGAAATTTCTTTAGGCAAACAGTGGAGACTTTAGAGACTAGGCGAACTATTATAAAAGGGACATTAAAATTTTAAGGGTGGAGTATATAGAAAATATTAAAAGAAAACGGAGATGCATCTCAAACCCAGTCTCTTGGAGGCCATTAGAAAGGGGGTGGGGTGGAGGGGGTGCCCTGTTGCCCTGTCAGAAGCATTGACTGGGACCCAGGGAAGAAAGTAAAATCTTAGGGAACAAATGAATGGTTGCCCAGGAAAGGCCAGGATTTAAGTCACTGTCCAGAGGCAAATTTTTAATGTTGTACAGGAAAAGCAACTTGCTATGATCTTGTCCCTTACACGAAGTCATTTGAAATAATACTTTGGAAAATTTAAAGATTAGATTCCCTTGAAGACTGAAACAGCTCTCCTTAGTGGTGGCAGAAAAATCTGGACATATTTCAAAGGAGGAAATGAAAAAGATCAGTATTATATTCAAATTATTATTGGGAGAGTTTCCAGGTGCCAATTTCTGCATATGGAAATCTAGGACTCGCTTGTTCTAAGAGGAAATGTGTCCGAGAAAATTAGGGAATTAAACTCGAAAGGAAGGCAGAGCAAAGGTAAAAGGATAAAGAGGCAACAGGCAGTGCAAAGACAGGTTGAGTCTAGCCCCCGTTAAAGGCTGAGCCAAAGGAGGTGTCTTCCAGCTGAGGTTCTTCCACCAGGAAAGGTGAAAGTGGACAAGGATTTGAGTGGTGGATTATTTTGGCAGGTTCAGAACACACTGGTTTCATATCTTTTATTGAGAAAAAAATGCAAAACCAAATCTGGAGGAATATATTAGAAAACTGACTGTCTAGGTCAGAAATTAAACTGTAAATGTATGAAAGAAGACACTGAGGGCTAGCAAAATTATAGTTCTTCATGAGGTAGACAAGGAAAGGGAATAATTAAGAAGCCAAATAAACTACTTACACACCCTGTAGAATCTCCCACAAAGATGTAGGAGAAGAGTAGAGTGAAATTAAGCATTACAGGATAATCCATTATTGCACCCCCCCAATACATACCCACACACGCACAGAGCAGAAAGAAATGCTACCCAAGGCTAGAACATTTAAACAGAACGGACAGTCTCTTAAGGAGCATACGGGTTCCTGAGCCTTGCTATGTCACTAGAGGCACACATTTCAGAAGAACCAACTGTATCCAATACAGTATTATCAACTACAGTCATAATACTGTACATTAGATTCTAGATTCTCTAGAATGACCAACATCACTTCATTTCCCCCACCTCTCTGCCCTTGGAAAGCACCGTTCTATTCTCTGCTTCTATGCATTCAACTCTTTTAGATGCTCCATGTGAGATCATGCAGTTTTTTTCTTTTTCACATATTTACCTGTGTGTGTGTGTGTGTGTGTGTGTGTGTGTGATGAGAGTACCTGAAATCTACCCTTTTAGAAAATTTGCTATTGCTTCCCATCGTGTTATTTATATTGATTGAATAAACCATGTGATCTGAACAGCTTAACCTGGTCTGTGAACTGTTTTGTTCCAGGATGGCCCTCCTGGTAGCGTACTTGGAGTCTTCCATTATATTAAGATAATTTCTCACAGGATAAAATCAGTTCTCAATTGGTTCAATCAGTTAGAGAATGGGTGTTATTTCCTAGATTTTTATACCTAAACATCCATCAGGAAATGAATTAAAGTGTAATTTATACCTATAATGGGATCCATACAGTTAATTAAAATGACCAAAATGTATTTATATGTAACAATAGGGATAAATCTAAAAAATATAACATTGAATGCAAAAAATTTCATTAGGATACATTCAACAAGACCAACTTATGTAGATGTTAAAACATACCAGTGACTAATTGTTACTCATGATCCAGTTTACCCTTCTTCTAATAAAAAAACAGCCCCTCATCTAAGATTTGGCAGAGTATATGAGTATGTGGTCATGTTGCTAGATATTTTCTGGCCTCCCTTAAAGCTGGGTATAGCCAAGAGCCAAATTCTGCCCAATGTGATGTGAGCAGAAATATGTGTGCAACTTCACTGTTACATCCTTAAATGTGTAAGGTTCCCGCACCCCCACCACTATCTCTCGTTTCCTTCTGATGGCCGAAATGCAGAAATACCAACTTCAACTACGTAGACACCTAAGATGATGATTCAGTGCCAAGAGTAGGAACGTAGGTCCTGGATAACCCTGTGGGTAAGGTCATCTGGCTTTGGTTGCTAAGTCTATCACTGGATTCCTCACTTGAGCTATGGCATTTTTGAGCCATTATATTTTTCCGTTTCTTTTGTTATAGCAGCTTAATGTGTATCCTAATGAATATAACACAAAGTGATAAATTTATTTTAAATACTTATGCAATAAAATATAAAATATTTGTGAAGTGATACACATCAATTTCAGGATCATGGTTAACTCTTGGGAAGGACAGAGGAGAAAGGGTGGTATAGTGCAAAGGAGGTGATCTATAATTAGTAAGATGTATCCACAAAGTCATAGGATTCCAGGCTCATTATTTCTGCCTTGCTCACTCCCTATGTGTCACTTCCTTCCCAAGGTCTCAAGATGTTTGCTGGAATCCAGCCAACACATCCTTATTCCAAACAGAAAGCAACAGAAAAGGAGAAAGGAAGAAAGAGGCCTATGTCAAATTTAAGCTCAAATAATGTGATTTTATGTAAATCCCACCCCAAAACACCTGCTTACCTCTCCCTCTAGTCTTGCACCCTCTATTTTATGCTCCATGCTGTGACCAAAACAATCCTATATTTTATGTAACAATAACTTCCCAACCCTTAGGATTTAGTTCCGACTTTAAATGCATGTGAGTTATTTCATGATCCAATTATTATCCTCTCCAGCTCTAGCTCCTGCCCTGCTTTCGGATGCTCTGGACCAATCAAATGCTTTTAGCTCCTGAAAATTGTTTTGCTCTCTTGTTCCTCTGCCTTGGCAGCTATACCTCCTTCTGTTTGCAGCATTCTTTCCTCACTTAGCTAACTCCTCTTTTTTTCCTTTAAGACGACCTACTAGATGCCCCTTGAATCTGTAAAGTATTCCTGACCTGAATAAACTTTGAAGACGATTCTATAACATATTATAACATATAATATATAACACTTACCACATTATTAAAATTGCTTATTTAATTTTCTATCTCTTCTAATAGATACTTAACTCAAGGGCAGAGATTTTCTTGTGTCTCTAGGGCTTAGCATGCATGAGTTGCCTAATAAATAGGGTAATTACATAATCTGCCTTCCAAACTGGAACACTATTAATCATTCCATTGGGATAACAGATGTAAGATGGGCAAATTGCAAACTGGAACATATGATCTTCTTATCAATAAATGTTTGCTTAATATATACACACCATTGGATTGGTATGTATACATTGTCAGAGTATATACACCAGTGCATTGGAACTTTAAAAAATTTGGCTCCCTTACTAGACTTTTAGTTACTTAATGACTTCAGCACCCAGAATAGTTCATGGCCCACTGTTAGTGCTTCAAAGTAAATCAATCGGGACATGTTACCACCTACCACCTCGGACAAAGCATTTACCCTTTTTGTACTAGAGAGATTGGTAGAGACTGATGATTCAAATAAGAAAAAGAGCACTTTCAGTGGCATGTAAAAGAAAATCTTTTCATAGAAGAAAGAGGTCATATGAATCATGGCGTTTTCTACCACTAACCTTTCTTGATATGATTGTCTTTCCTGAGGAGGGTTCTTTTTCCTCTTATCTACTTAAACCTTTGTGATATTCCCACAGTCTTCCAAAATAAATACAGCTGACCCTTGAATAAAATGGGGGCTGGGGTGCTGACCCCCCCCCATGCAGTTAAAAAATCCAGGTATAACTTTTGACTCCCTCCAAACTTCACTATGAATAGCCTGCTATTGACCAGGAGCCTTACTGATAACATCAATTGTCAATTAACACATATTTTGTAGCTTCTATGTATTATATACTATATTCTTACACTATAGTAAGCTGGAGAAAAGAAGGTTATTAAGAAAATCATGAAGAAGAGGAAATACACTTATAGTACTGTACAGTATTTATTTTAAAAAACTAAATGTAGGGGCGCCTGGGTGGCACAGCGGTTAAGCGTCTGCCTTCAGCTCAGGGCGTGATCCCGGCGTTATGGGATCAAGCCCCCCATCAGGCTCCTCTGCTATGAGGCTGCTTCTTCCTCTCCCACTCCCCCTGCTTGTGTTCCCTCTCTCACTGGCTGTCTCTATCTCTGTCAAATAAATAAATAAAATCTTAAAAAAAAAAAAAAACTAAATGTAAGTGGACCTACATAGTTCAAACCCGTGTTGTTCAAGGGTCAACTGTATTTCATCCCCTAGAACCTCTGTGTTTGTTGGTTGTGCCAGAGAATGTGGTCACTGTGGAGAGAACTGTTGAAATCAATTGTATACATAAGAAAATGTGAAATGTGGAACATCTTTGAGCAGGAGATCAGAAACGCCAATTTATTTTCAAGAGAATATTTCTTAGTTCTCCTTCCTTTTTTCTTCCCGCATTGCTTTTATATTACCTACCTCTAAGATGTTTTCCTCTTGTGTGGGAGTTTTCTGCCCACAGGATAATTTTGTGTTAAAATTAAGAAATACCTTGATTGAACCATGAGAAGCAAATGCCTCGATAATTTTCAGAGATCTTTGTTTAAGCTCTGAATCGAAAACAATTACTTTCAGACACATTCAATTACCTACTTACTGTTCCAAGTTTCTGAAACATAATTAAATTCAGCTAGAGATCATGAACTTGTTGGTACACAGTTATCCTGAGACACACACAGTCAGGCAAGAGTGTCAACATTCAGTAAAGGGCTGAGGAATGCAGGGCTCTGGTGATTGGGTTCTTGAGATGTTTAGTTATGTGGATAGGACAGGGAGCTGGGGCGCCTGGGTGACGCAGCTGGTTAAGCATCAGACACTTGGTTTTGGCTCAGGTCCTGTGATCTCTGGAGGCCCCTTCCTGGCACCCCGCCCCCCCCCCCCCCCACCGGCCAAGGCTCTGCATTCAGCACTTCCTGCTTGTGTTTTCTCTCTCTCAAATAAATGAATAAACCTTTTTTTTTTTTTTTTTTTTAAAGAAGGACAGGGAGTTGCATCCTGGTACAGCCCTTCAGGTTTGCATCTACTTGTTCAACAGTAACTCCATTAGAAAACTTTCAAGGCAGGGGCGCCTGGGGGGCTCAGTTGGTTAAGCATCTGCCTTTGGCTCAGATCATGATCCCAGGGTCCTGGAATGGAGCCCCACATTGGGCTTCCCGCTCAGTGGGAAGTCTGCTTCTCCCTTTCCCTCTGCCTCTCCCCCTTGCTCTCTCTCTCTCTCTCTCTCGCTCTGATCTCTTTTTCTCAAAAATAAATAAATTAATTAAATTAAATCTTAAAAAAAAGAGAAAACTTTCAACGCACAAATATGGACCAACATAAATACATAACACCTACTTCTTTTCAGAAGGTTCAAAGCCAGTCAGAAACGAAGACAAACCTCTACCAGAATTCTTGAGGAAGACTAGGGTGTAAGGTTCCCAGTGCGTGAGCATACTGGTTGTAGTGGGTCTTTGCACAAAGAACCAAATTCTTCTGAACTACACTAAAGGAATCTGAGCTAATTACTTTATACTTCATATTCACAGGCAAAGAAAATTTGACCTAACAGAGGTTACGTATTAGAGACCCGGATCTGGCCCTAAATAGACAGGACACACTGAGTAAGTCATTCCACTTCTTTTCATGGCGTCACGTTTCCTCCATGATAAACCTATAAACTAAATGATCTGTACATTTAATTTCAAAATATTTGATTGAGGAATTCAAAGCATGAGAAATTAAGTGATGAGTACATCTTCTCACCACTAGTCGTCCTTCTTGTGCAGAAAATGAGGATGCTCGATGGCCTTGCTTTCAGTTTAGCGGTCATTTATCAAAAATAGAAGACATTATGCCTTCAAAATGCTGGAGTTTTGTTTTCCTCTTATCATTATGTTTCTTCTAGAAGTTCTTTGTCTACAGATGCAGAGCTCTGTGTTATAAGGAAGGTGCTACTTGGGATAAGCTAGTGGTGGGGTTGCAGGATATTCAGCTATTGACCAGGTTTCTCACAGGGGAGTTTTCATCAGTCTCCATGTGAAGGGCCATGGGATCCTAGATAAGTATTTTGACATGTGAGAGTCTGCAGTTTCCAAAAACAGAAATTTTTAAAATGCTGCCTTTGCTTGGGAATGCATGCGTCCCCCTTTCTGGGAACAGGCACAAGAGAAAATGACAAGGAGAAAGGGCTGGAATTCTGCTTGTACATGTAGCTGCCTGCAGCAGCAGGGATCAGCCTCGCAGTTATGTGACTGCAAACTCAATGCCTCAAAATGGCTTTTGGAGCGGGTGAATGACATGTCTAATAAGGGGCTGTATCTAGGTTTCTGTTTTCAGACAGGATGCCTCAACTCCCAGCAGCAAAAATGACTTGTTCTTTCTGAAGCAGTTTCAAACCAAAAGAAATTCAAATTCGTACAAAAGCACAATGTAAATGTACCACATGCAAATTCAGATGAAAGGTTATCGAATGACAATGTTTCTTCTCTAGCTTTATGGTTGAAATACTGAATGTTCGTGGAGACTTATTGTCACTTTAACTTTTGGACTATCCAAGGGTCAAATGAACAGCTCCCTTGATGCATACTAGCTTCTATATAGGGGTATGAGTAAGGGGGAGTAATAGTAATACTTTTAATACTATAGACATATTATTACAGCTCTTAATATACACATAGACATAGTATATATGGTTGTATACATAGTACATAATATACTATATGCTATATACCATGTGCATAATAGACTTTACATTATATTACTATCATCTAGTAATTGTTATAGTACTAATCTTTAGCATTTCCTGGGATTATTTTGTGCCAGGTATCATGTTAAGTGTTTTACCTAAATTGATTTACTTAATACTCATGTGAGTCTTTGAGATATAGTTATTATTCCCTATTTGACCGACAAAAGATGGAAAGGACTATGGAGGAGCCTAAGAACACACAGCTATTATGCAGTAGACCCAGCACTTGTACTCCAACTCCAACTCCAGCACTTTATTGCTAATGATCAAAAACTTATCAGTAGCCACAAAGATGGAAAAATAACTTAAAAATTAATATTATTTCTGTTCAGCTTTTTATTGACCAGATATAGCTTGTGTTGATTAGAAGTTTCAACTTAAAAATCATATTTGCTGAGACTGGATTCTTGTTAGAAAACGCCCTTTGTGAAAGTAAGGTCTAATTGTGAAATGCAAACACACTCTATTTTCCCAAGAGTTGCACTTAAGGCAACTTTTACTCGTGCAAGCTAATAGTTACCCTAGTAAGTCAGAGGCACATGGCTAATAAGTTATTCTCCACCGGTGGCAGCAATGATGGGGAATCTGGTTTTATGATCTGATCATTCAGAGATTTCAGGCAGGTGGCAAGAAACGATAGAGAATCTGGCTTGTTAACCTTTTTAAAATTTGTTTTTTTGGTTGGTTGTCTATTTGTGAACTCAAGTTATGTAAGGAAATCCTTCAGTCCTCTTGGAAAGGAAGAGAATACACTAAGATCTGGACAAGTGTGTTTTTGTGTTCTGTTTTTACTTTTGACCCATGGCTGAGGTCGTACAATACATTCTCTGTGTTTCTATGTGACTGTATTTGAGAAAAGCCTGAACTCTTTTTTTTTTTTTGACAGACTGTATCTTCCCCAGATGGTCACCATGGTTTCTCCCATCCAACAGGTTCTTATTACAATACGACTCTGGCACCCCCTTGTTGAGAAGCAGGGTCTATATTCCGCACTCTTAAATTTGAGCAGATTTTGCACTATGGTATTACACTACATGACTTCTAAAGCTAGGTCACAAAAGGTGATGCAATTTGTTTTTATGAGGAGGGCCCACCACCCCGCTGTGAGAAAGCCTAAGCCATTCATGTAGAAAGACACACATGACAGGAAACAAGGTCCCAGCTCTCAGCCCTTGTTAAACTCACAGCCAAGAGCCAACACCCAACTTGTCAGCCATGTGAGTGAGACCTGCTGGAAGTGCATCCTCCAAGCCTCGGCCGAGCTACCCCAAACAGCACTGCACGCCACGTTCTGCCCAAGCTGTAGATTTGTGATCCAAGTAGCTGATAGCTATTGTCTGTAGCTACTGTGTTTTATAGTGGGCTGACAAGCGCAATAAATAACAGAAGCCTCTTTCATCATATGAATGGGAAGTATCCAGTATCCTCCTGTCTCCAGACGACAGAAATAAATTATAAAGTCTCAAAATAAAAGAGCTCTGTTCTGATTGGCTAATAGAGATTCATGAATGTTCAAATAAATCTAATATTACCCAAGTTCCATATTTCTGTAGCCTTTTGTCCTACATTTTAAACAATAATCCAAGTTCATATAAATAAAGTGAATCTTAGGACAAAATATGATGATTTAATCACTTTTCTTTATAAAAGGTAATGTCTTTTCTGGACTTAACCAGTGTGGAGTAGATTACAAGCTTGTATTTTATTTCATATAACATTTGCAGTTTTTTTTAATTGAAGAAATTAGTTGATCTGAATTATTCAACATTCCAATCCTGTTTCACCAATCAGATAAGCCCATATTACTTCTTACTACTACTTCCACATAACATGGAAAGTTAAGAAAAAGATATAAAATCATGTGTTCAACTACACTGAATTACACTTTTGACAAATGTTTTTATATAAATAGTAATTATGTTCTGTAAAGTCAGCTTAAACAAAATTTCCAAAATCTGTAGTTAAAGATGTTTTTCAAAAATTCCTGAAGTACTATTATATCAGGGTAATTAATGCATAATCTTGGATATACAGGTAATTTTTAAGTAACACAGAATACTAAAACATTCATCACCAGACACTGTTCCAACAGAATTTTTTTTTTTTTTTTTTAAGAGAGAGATGGAGGGAGAGGCAGAAGGAGAGGGAGAGAGAATCTGAAGCAGGCTCCACTTCCAGCTTGTTGTCAAGGTGGGGCTTGACAACACTGGGATCGTGACCCGAGTCGAAATCAAAACTCAGCTGCTTAATGGACTGAGCCACCCAGGCGCCCCCTATTCCAACAGAAATTTTTACTCCTCTCCTTTCACGAGACTTGTTAGTATGCTAACATGCTTGTTTATGACACACAGTTTTACCAATTACCTATCTTCCAGGTCTTTCTGTGGAAAAATAGTTAATCTGACCAAAATTATAATTAATATGGGCAGTTGTAAAGGAAAATGTCACTCTTTGTCCTGTGTTTCTCCTTTACTCTCACATCTCCGACCACACTCACAGTATTTCTGACTTCAGATGAGTGGGGATTTTCCCCTACACTGAAGCAATTCTCTGTGATATCAGCTGGGCAGCCTATAGTTCGATCCAGCTCTGACTAACTGGAGTTGAGACATACAATGGGAGTTGGCTCATTCCCACAAGACTGCCCCACTGGTATAAGTAGCAGGTCCCCAGTTCCCCACAACTTCTCTCTGACTTGGTTGCAAATCAGAGTTTCCCATGACCTCCTTCTCCTTGGATTAGAGTAATTGCTAGAACAGCTCACAGAACTCAGGAAAACACTTGAGTTTACCAGTTTATTATATAATAAAGGACATGGTAAAAGATACAGATGAGCATCCGAATGAAGAGATACATAGGGTGAGGTCTGGAGGGGTCCCAAGCGCAGGAGATTCTATTCCCGTGGAGTTGGGGGTGCTCCGCTTTTCTGGTATATAGATGTGTACACCAGCCTAGAAGCTCTCCAAGCCCCACATTCTGGGGATTTTTATGGAGACTTCATCATATAGGCAGCATGGATCATTAACTCAACTTCTAGCCTCAGTCTGGAGAATGGCGGATGGGGCTGAAAATATCAAGTTTATAATCATGGCTTGTCTCTCATTCAGGAGCCCACCAAGAGTGACCTTATTAGAGTAAAAGATAATCTTATCATCCAGGATATACCAAGGGATTTAGAAGCTCTGTGTCAGGAACCAGAGTCAAAGACCAAATATTAGAACAAAAGATGCTTTAGTGCTCTTATCATTTAGGAAATTACAGGGGTTTTAGAAGTTCTGTGCCAGGAACCAGTGGCAGAGACCAGTATATATTTTTCTATTATTTCACAGGGGTCGAAATGATGTTAGGAACAATGACAAAGGAGCACAACTGTGTATCAATGTAAGAGATGTGCCTGGGCTTATGAAGGGTAAAAAAGTATAGCTTTGACCCAAAGTAAAGTGTCAGGTTTTCAGAAAAAGAGGAGAGTAAGAGACAAAACTTATATGGACATAGGAAGTTGTAGAAAGCTTACAGAAGGTAAATTTTACTTTCTCGTTTTATAATCTCTAAAAATACTGTATCTGAAAAGAAGTAACAGAACATGTTAAATTTCAGCAAAATTTATTCAGTATTGAAGGAGTTATTCAGAAAATAATTTATAAAAAAGGAGCCTGTGTATCTTTTACTGCTAAATATTATGTTCCTGCAACACTAAAATTTGATTTTCCCTCTGAAAATTATGAGTGCGACTGGGCATATTTTACTCTTTGCAGATGTAATAGAAGTTTATCCTTTACCTTTTATGTAATTTCCTCGATAGATACTCTGTGTCTTGCTATTATTAAAAAACAAAGAGCTCCTTACTTGAGACCTAATGTTGCTTACAATTGTGTACTTAAAATATGTTATTGTTATTCTTGTTGACAAATAGCCAATGTTCCATGATTTATTGTTTTTAGGTATTCATGATCCTATCTTAATCAAGTGACCAAATCTATTTTGATATCTTCTTTGTTTTGTCTTCCAAGACAAGACCCTAAATTCAGGGTCAGAGGGATGCATTCAATAGATCTTGTACGCTGGAAATCATTATTGAGTCCTCCCAAGGAGTACAGGTACAATTACAAAATTTGTTCTTTCACCTTTAAAAACGAAGGACATTCGAAACCATTAGGTTTGTTTAGTACATTCAATATTTCTTAAATAGCTCAACACTACAGTAAGAGCTGTAACTGTCTTTTTTTTTTTTTTTTTAAAGATTTTATTTATTTATGTGACAGAGAGACAGCCAGCGAGAGAGGGAACACAGCAGGGCAAGTGGGAGAGGAAGAAGCAGGCTCCCAGCCGAGGAGCCCGATGTGGGACTCGATCCCGGAACGCGATCCCGGAACGCCAGGATCACGCCCTGAGCCGAAGGCAGACGCTTAACGACTGCACCACTGAGGCGCCCCGAGCTGTAACTGTCTTAAGAGGGAAGAATTATCAACACAAAGGAGAAGCCCAAGCCCAGGCTTTCCTGGGTCTTGGTCAGGCCAGGAGCATCAACAGATACTGGAACCTTGACGAGAGAGGAATTCATTCCCATTGATAGGCACTGCAGGTGAAACTTATGGAGATAAATTTCTTAGGCTTGGTTTTCAGCCTCTGGACCAAGAGCAAACAACACAGAGGCTTTTCCAAGTACAACCCTACATTCCTTATACATATTTCCACATGAAAGATAATTCTCTAGTGTTAGTAATTTTTAGTTTTAATTTTTTAAAATTTTTATTATTGAAGTACAGTTGACATACAGTGTTATATTAGTTTCAGGTGTATGACATAATGACTTGACAATTCAGTGATTTCTTAACACCATATGGCTTTATATATATTCAAGGAGGCTAACGTCTTGTGTTGCCTCTATGTAAATAAGATAGCCAGAACACAGGAAGACCATCATTTGTGTGTGTATGTGTGTGTGTTCTATTCATGGTTAATTATAGATAATCTTTGGAGATTATTCATGATCATAAAGGCATCTGTTAAGAAAAATCACCCCACTAAGAAACGGCCCCAAGAAAAATAAGAAAAATAGAGAGCAGCATGTCTTTTCAATGTTATAAGAGAACATTCTTCAACAGGCCTACCCAAGAATTATTTACCTAATATTTAGGGGAATGCACTTTTGTTGGAACTTGCTATTCATTTTTGATTAAATATCTAGATTTATGTGAATTTATATGTTCATTTAGTAAATAGAGAAACCATATAATTTGTCTTCAAAACCAGGATGCTATTATTATACTTGGATAATAGTGTCCAGTGGAGAAGAAACTGATTTCTGAGTCACAGAATAGAAAATGCCAAAGATTATCACCCTGGAGGACATTAATTGGCTTTGTGTCTAACTTAGCAATTTTATGTATGTATGTATGTATGTATTTGACAGAGAGAGAGAGAGAACACGTGGGAAGGAGAGGGAGAGAGAATCTCAAGGAGACCCCTTGCTGAGCCAGGAGCCCATCCCATGTCTGGATCTCAGATACTGAGATCAAGACCTGAGCTGAAACCAAGAGTCAGATTCTTAACCGATGTCACCACCCAGGCGCCCCAGCAATTGTATTTAAATGAAGAATAAAAACACCCACTTCAAATGCTCTTTAAACCAATTTTACCATCTGCTGTTTCCTTAATTAACGAGTTGAATATATAAACATCATGTTTTTTAACTTTTTGAAATTATACTTAGATGTTTTACAAAGTGTATCCTGGGGTATACAAATCCCAAGAGATGTTTTCTGGGGAAAATGATTCCATGTGCACCCTCTTGCCACCAGCCTCTGAAGACATCACACACACACACACACACACACACACACACACACACACACCTGCATTTCCTAAATGTACTTGACCCCAGCAACCCTCTCCTTTCCTTCCTTTTTTCCCCCTTTGGTTATCATGCATATGTCACATCTTACGGACTTTTTCTCCAAAATGAGGCTGCACTGACCTACCTCTCTCCAGCTCTGATAACCCCACCTTACTTGAAGTCATTATTTTCTCCTGCCTGCTTTTGGAAACACAGGTCTGTTTCAAAGCCTGCTGCTCTCCAGCACATTCTTCATACAGTAGCCTCAGAGATCTTTCAAAAATAAAATTATGTCATGTTTTTACCTTTTTAAAGCTTTCCACTGGCTTCCCACTGCACTCCAATAAAATCCAGGCTTCCTCCCTCCCAGGCCCTGCATGAGGTGCCCGGCACCCATCCCTCCTTGTCACTCACTGTACCTAGCCTCACCAGCCTCTCTCCTCTTCCTACAACCCTCTGTGCTTCTTCCACTGTAGGGTTTGTCTTTCTGCAACGGTCTCCCTCCAGGTTTTACATGATGGTTTCTCAGTTTAAATGCCATCTCCTCAGAGAGGCCTTCTTGACCACCTGGTTCAAAATAGACCCCCCATATGTACAAACAGGCAAAGTAAAAGAAAGTCTACATGCCTTGGCTTAGGGGCGCTGAAAATGTGTTGTACTCTACGTGTCTCATGTTCTTTCCTGTAGGATTACCTGGAAGTCTACCATTCAGTCTTTTTAAGGATACTTTTGTCCTTTTTGAAATACGTGAATTCCTAGAAGGATTAAGGTGAAGGTGGGAGGGGAAAGACTCATGGCTGGGGGCAGCAATTGGACCTGCAGATAGGATTCATGTGGTCTAAACAAGTGTTTAAATTTTTGAGTTACTGCCAACATTTAAACATTAAGAGGTTTCCAAGTAAATATCTCCATTTGTGTTGAAATCAGGCTGATTTTCTCCCTTAGTGACAATGTCGTGGAAGGGCAGCCGTGCCTGATTCATGACATTCTTGAGGTTACCTGCCTGCACTTTGCCACCCCTAATTATTAGGCTGCCATCCCTGCTTACATAATAATGAATTCACTGAGAGCATTGTGTGCCTAGCAACTTAGGCAAGACCTTTGAGTTTTCTAATAGGTAGGGAGATTGTCATTAAAAAAAATAGAGTTATGGTTAATTATAGAAGTATAATCTGAGTTTTAGAGAGGAAGTTAGAGACTAGTCATCCTCCCTCTCTTTTCTTTTGTTTGTTTTGTTTTTATTTTTATTTTTTTATTTAAATTCAATTAATTAACATGTTATATTATTAGTTTCAGAGGTAGAGGTCAGTGATTCATCAGTCTTATATAATACCCAGTGCTCATTACATCATGTGCCCTCCTTAATATCCATCACCGTTACCCCATCCGTCCACCCACCTCCCCTCCAGCAACCATGTTTATTTCCAATGATTAAGAGTCTCTTATGGTTTGTCTCCCTCTCTGGTTTCATCTTGTTTTATTTTTCCCTCTCTTCCCCTGTGATCCTCTGTTTTCTTAAATTCCACATATGAGTGAGATCATAGGATAATTGTCTTTCTCTAATTGACTTTTAAAAAAAGATTTATTTATTTAAAAGGGGGTGTGGGGGAGGGGTAGAGGAAGACATTCTTTTTTTTTTTTTTTAAAGATTTTATTTATTTATTTGACAGAGAGACAGCCAGCGAGAGAGGGAACACAAGCAGGGGGAGTGGGAGAGGAAGAAGCAGGCTCCCAGCAGAGAAGCCTGATGTGGGGCTCAATCCCAGGACTCTGGGATCACGCCCTGAGCCAAAGGCAGACGCTTAACGACTGAGCCACCCAGGCGCCCCGAGGAAGACATTCTTAAGCAGACTCTGCACTGAGGGCAGAGCCTGTCCCAGGACTCGATCCCACAAATCTGAGATCATAACCTGAGCTGAAACCAAGAGTCGGATGCTCAACCCACTGAACCACCTAGTTATCTTCCCTCTCAATGAAAGAATTATTTAATCTTTATGACCATCTTTTGAAGACAGTAATATTACCCCCTCTTGGATGAGGAAAGGGGTCCTCCGAGATCACAAAGCTAGTGAGTGGCAGAGTCTGGGCCCTATCTCACTGAATTTGCTCCAAGTCCAGAGCCCCTTCTGCCATACTCCACTGCTTCCCTACACGGAAACAGATTCTGTGTGTAGCCAGTACAAAAACTCGACAATAGCCAATACGTATCTCTGCTTAGTTCCCTGGGCTCTATATCCTTGCTCCAGACTTTGACTCCAGGCACACTTCTGGACCCTCTGTGTCACTAGTTCAAAGACCATGTAATGTGCCTGCCCTTGATTTAAACTGAGATCTCCTGGTTCATGTTCTTTTCTTGCTACTGTTATTCTTCATTCTGTTTACTCTATGTCTTCTTTCTTCAGATATTGTTTTAGTTGATATAGATTTTTCATTAATTTTCCAACTTTACTGAGACATAATTGACATATAACATTGTATAGGTTTAAGATATACAACTGTTGTTTTGATATGCATATAATTCAAAATGATTATCACAGTAGGGTTGATTAACACCTCCATCCCCTATCATAATTACCATGTGTTTATTGTGGTGAGAACACTTAAGATCTATTCTCTTAGTAACTTTCAAGTATATAATACAGCATTGTTAAGTCATAACCATGCTGCTCATTAGATTCCCCAAAACTTACTCATTTCATAACTAGAAGACTGTACTCTTTGACCAACATCTCTCCATTCCTTCTCCCCACTGCCAGCACCTGGCAACACCCATTCTGCTCTGTTTCTACGAATTCAGCTTTTTTAGATTGCACATAGTGCTATCATACACTATTTGCTTTCTCTGTCCGACTTATTTTGCTTAGCATAATGCCCTCATGGTCCATCCAAGTTGTTGCAAATGGCAGGATTTCCTTCTTTCTCCTGGCTGAATAATATTCCAGTGTGTGTGTGTGTGTGTGTGTGTGTGTGTGTGTGTCACATCTTCTTTGTTCATTTATCTGTAAACACTTAAATTGTTTCCATATCTTTGCTATTGTGAACAATCATACAATGAATATGAGTGTAGATTTCTCCTTGAGGTCTTGATTTCATTTCCTTCAGCTATATGCCCAGAGGTAGAATTGCTGGATCATAAAAACATTCTGTTTTTAATTTTTTGAGGAACCTCCACACTGTTTTCCATAATGGCTGCACCAGCTTAAACTCCCACCGACAGTGCACAAGTGTTGCCTTTTCTACATTTCCTTGCCAATACTCATTTCTTATCTTTCTGGTAACAGCCATTCTAACAGGTGTGAAGTAATATCTCCCTGTGTTTTGATGTGCATTTCCCTGATGATTAGTGATGTTGAGTATCTTTTCATGTAAATGTTGGCCATCTGTAGGTCTTCTTTGGAAAATTGTCTATTCAGGTCCTCCGACCACTTTTTAATTGAATTGGTTTTTTCTCTTGAGGTCTTTGAGTTCCTTAAATATTTTGGAAATTAACTGCTTATCTTCACAAAAATTCTGTAAGTTAGGTTTTTTTATTATCTTCTTTTTACAAATGAGGAAACAGAAGTGCAAAGATGTTAATTAACTTGCCCAAGGCCGTAAAATAAGTACATGGTAGAGCTGGTCTTTGATCCCAGGCAGTGCGAATAGCACACCCACGCTCTTAACCACAGCACTGCATGTGGAATCAATGTGAGAAATGATTCTAGGTATGGGGAAAAGGGAACTCAATTCACTGTACCCTCAAGAGTCCAGATTACTTAAAACATAGCATATAAGATGAAAAGTAATGAAAAGTAAAAAGGATAGATACAGAATTTCTACACGAAGAAAAAACTTGGGTGGAAATCTGGTGAAGTATTTGCTCAGATCTCATCTCAATGTTTCATTTACATAGTGAGCACTCCATTTAAATTAGTATATTAAATTTGGGGTGGCATGGTGGCAGTGGTAGCAGTAGGCAAAGGCCAATGAATAGACATGGGTAGAGGCCCTGCAAAGCTAGCTCTTATCATTGCCAAATTTGGAGAATTTAGCTGGAGCAAGAGACTGCATGGCCTTCAGTGTTGACCCAGCTAAAGTAAATATGACTAATCTGGGATTTGTGCACAGAAGAAATCGGGAAAAAAGGATAATGAAGGGTCATGAGGGAGGGGATCTGGGGATTTACTGTGGTAGACTAATAGGTATTAAGAGCTCAGCTAGAACAGAGACCACCAGAATATAAAGAAAGAGATAGCAGGAAGTTGTACCTTATGACTGACATGGGTATGAGGGAGTGGAACAAAGTCAACTCTAACATTTTGAAACTCAGTGACTAGAGTTTGATAGAAGGAGTAACAGAAATGGAACCCCATGAGACAATGCTGATTTGGCTCAGGGTCTCTCATGAGGTGGCCATCAAGATGCCAGATATGGCTACAGACCCTGAAAGCGTGACTGGGACTTCCAAGCTCCCTCATGGGTATTGGCAAGAGGCTTTAGTTCCTCACTGGTTCTTGCCTGGAGTATCATTGCCAGGAGCCCCCTCTTGGAGGGTGGCTATCACTGGGTACATGGAAGTGCAAAGTAAGAAATCGTACTCACCTATTTAGGGCGGTGAGGGAGACTGTGGTAATATATCACATTGTTTTTCTTAAAAATATCTGCTGTAAATGCTTTTAAAAACAATATCTTTTGGTGAAGCATCAGGACGTTAGAGTCTGAAGGATAGAAAGAGGTCTGGCAAAAACAGTTTTCCTAAAGAGAATGTTATATTACCTAACACCCTGACAAGAGCTACAACTTAAAATTACTGCACTCTGGCTTTTAGGCTCTTTGACGTACTTGCCATACATTTTCCTATCAAACATTTCAGTGAGAAGTGCCATGCTGAAATATTTTATTTATATTTACTACCTTATAAATTACATATTCTATTATCTCCTACTTCAATATTATTTCTTATTTATCATATGTATCTTATATCTTATCACCTTTTTTTTCTACTCTCTAATCCAATATTTTCAAAGACTAGCCAAAAAAGACATCTGGTTAGCATGATGACCAAAATGAATGGAATCGACAAAGTTACTATTTTGGGAAGGCTGAACCTACGCATTAGTATATTAAATGTTCTGAAAAGTCCTGCAGTAGACAAAGTGACCTCAGTTTATTTGGCTCTAAGGTTTTGTTTTTGTTTTTTTGTTTTTTTGTGTTTTTTTTTTACATAATACCTTGATATTCAGCTGCATTAGTGTTCCTGGGAAAACTCTTCAGAAAAAAAAAGACCTAATCCTTCTCTCTTCCTCAACTTCTTTTCTTTTTAATTGGAGTGTAGTTGATAGTAGTGTTACATTAGTTTCAGATGCACAGCAGTGACTCTTTCTTAACTCTTGTTCTCATTACGTTGCTGAAAACCACCACACTAGCCTTCCCATGGGTCATCTCTTTTATCCTTCTGCTCAATCCGGTTTTAAATAATCCACATGGCTGTTCTCCTAAAACAAAATCTCATCATCACTCTTTCCTCTTTAAAACCATCTGATAATACTCAGGATCAGGTGCAAACTCTTTAACCTGGCATGAAAGATCCATTTGTTGCTTCTCTGGGCTTGAAGCCTGACATCTCCCTACGCAAACTCTGCGGCAGCTGCATGGAGTTCCCAGAGCCTCTCAGACAGAACACATTCTTTCACCCTGCCATGGTTTTTTTTTTTTCTGAAGTCTTTTCCTCTTCTATTTACTAGGAAAGATTATTAGCCTTTAGGATTCTTATATCATTATTTGAAATCTTTTTGCACTCCTTTGCCAGACAGATTCAATTTTTCAACTTTTGCTGAAACTACTATGAGGCACACTTTTTTTTTTCCCTTCCAGGAGTTGCTAAGTTGGTAAAGTGCATGTCTGTAGCTACAGGGAGGCAGTACATGAAGAGGGTGTATGTGTGCAGGAAGACAACAATGAGAAAGGAAGAGGTTAGACCTGCCGGTGAGGTCATTTGAATAACTGCTCCCACCCTCATTTGGGATCTTCAATTGTGTGAGCCAATGAATATTTTCTGTTCGCTTGGCATTTAAAAAATCTTGATAATACAGGAATTGTTTGTTTACACATCTGATTTCCAAGTAATTTTTTATAACACTTTTTTTTTTCAACCATAGCTCCTGGCATATTATGCCAGGTACACCTGTCTTATTTTTCACTGTATGAATCACTGAGCCTCATAAATCAAATATGTGATTTCCCAAGGTTAAAAGACTACTGATACTAAGTCTACCATTAAGTTTTTTTTTCCTGGAGGTAGACAAATTGATAATAAACTTTATTTAGAAAAATAAACAAGTGAGAATAGCTAGGACAACACTGGGGAAGAAAGGGAGAGGGTGGCATCTTCAATGGATATTAAGACTTCCTATAAAGCCTCTATAATTAAAACAGTGTTATATTGGCACATGGAAAAACAGACTGAATGATGGAATAGAATAGAAAATCCAGAAATAAGGGTGCCTGGGTGGCTCAGACAGTTAAGTGTCTGCCTTTGGCTCAGGTCCTAATCTCAGGGTCCTGGGACACAGGCTGTGTCACGCTCCCTGCTCAGCAGGCAGTCTGCTTGTCCCTGGGTCCTGGGTCCTGGGATCCAGGCTGTGTCACGCTCTCTGCTCAGCAGGCAGTCTGCTTGTCCCTGTCCCCCTGCCCTTCACTTCTGCTCATGCTATCTCTCACTCTGCTCTTTCTCTCAAATAAATAAGTAAAATCTTTTTTAAAAATCTAGAAATAAAACCAAATTAATTCCTAAATTTAGTTTATGATAAAGAGGAGGTACTAGTTTCCTTTTGCTGCTGTAACAAATCACCACAAATTCAGTGACTTAAAACAACACAAATTTAATAGTCTTGCAGTTCTGTAGGTCAGAAGTCTATGATGGCTCTCAGCGGGTTAAAGCCAAGGTGTCTGCAAGGATGCATTCCTTCTATAGGTTTTAGGAGAAAATCCACTTCCTTCTTTCTCTAGCTTCAGCAGACCTCTCACATTCCACGGCTGCTGGCTTCCTCCTTCACCTTCAAAGCCAGCAGTGTAACATCTTCAAATCTTTCTCTGACTCTGACCTCCTCTTCAGCCTCCCTCTTCTACTTTAAGGACCCTGTGATTACACTGAGCCAACCTGGATAAGAGTAATCTCCTTATTTTAAGGTTAGCTGATTAGCAAACTTAATTCCATCTGCTAGTTAATCATCCCTTGCCATGTAAACACATTCACCGGTTCCAGGGATTCTGACATGGAGTCTTTGTGGGGAGAGGGCATTATTCTACCTCCCACAGATGGCATCTCAAATAATGGAAGATGATGAATTTGTACAATAAATGATATCAAGATAAACAGTTTATGTAAAAGGATAAATCTCGATTAATTCCTCAAACCATATACCAGGATAAATTTCACATCTATGAGATTTAAATATAAAATTATGAAACCATATATGTACTGGAAGAAATATGTGTGAATTCCTTTATAAATAGAAGTGGGTAAAACTTTCCTAAATATGACTCTAAATCCAAAAGCAATAGGGTAGATAAAACAGTGTGTTTGTACACAGGTATTGCAAATGTATATACGTATGCCTATATATATTTTATATATACACTCATATATATATAGAATTTTTGCAAGAAAAAAGAAAAAGATAAACTGAGAAAAATACTTTCAGTTTATCTCACAAGCATTGCTAATAAAATAACTAGAGAATTAAAAACCCGATAATTCTATAGAAAAAAATGAGCTAGAAAAATGGATAGTTAAAAAATTCAAATAGTTTTTAAAATATAGAACGATAATCACACTTGATCATAAAAAGAGAAATGCAGACTAAAACTCACCGAGATAAAATTTCTCATCTATCTGATGGGCAAAAATCCAAAAGTTTGGCAACATGCTCTATTGGCATGGCTGTGGGAAAATAGGTATTCTCATACACTGACGATGTGAATGCAAAACAGTACAATGTTTATGAAGTCAAAGTTGCCCTTTGACCCAGCAATTCCACTTCTAGGAATCAATCCCAAAGTTACACTAGCACAAATTAAACAGTCATCTGCTCAAGACCATTTACTGAATGACTGTTTGTCCTATCAAAATCCTGGAACCACCTCAAGTAAACAACAAAAGAGAAGTGGTTGAGTAGACTATCATAGCCATCCAATGAGGGCACTATGCAGCTATTAGAAAGAATGGGAAAAATCTCCATGCACTACTATGGACATGTCTAGAATATATTATTAAGTGAAAAAGCAAGGCGGAGAAAATACATATGGTATACTACATTTATCTAAGTATAGCATGCTATATAAATAAGACAATGAAGTAAAATCCATAACATTAAAAAAAAAAAAGGTTACCTCGAAGGAAAGGCAGAAAAGAAGATAGAGAAGACAGGGATAAAAGCTAGACTTTCTGGAGCACCCGGGTGGCTCAGTCAGTTGAGCTTCCAACTCTTGATTTCAGCTCAGGTCATGACCTCAGTCAGAGTCATGATCTCAGGGTCATGGGATCGAGTCTTGCGTTGAGCCCTGCATCAAGCTCTGTGCTCTGTGTGGTCCCTCTCCCTCCCTGTACTTGCATGCTCTCTCTAAAGTAAATAGATAAAATCTTAAAAAAAAAAAAAAAGCTAGACTTCTTTAAATATACCTTATTCATATATCTGATTTTGGAACTACATAAATATTTTGCATAATTAAAATTTGTGATTGAATCAAAAACTTTCTATTCGCTAAAAAGACACACACACATACACACTTACATGTGTATATTCACTTTGTTGCATTGCCACATAGTGAAGTATTTCATTTCATATGACTTTAAAACCCAGAAATTTGAGCGTATGTACCTAACGGTGTATGTCCTAAGGACAAAAGAAATTGTAATCAAGCAATCAAAAATTAATAAAAACCTTAAGCTGTTATCAGTAATTATTAGTTATAGTTTTGGCATTTTATTCTAAGACTATTATATGTTAATCTGGATATAGACAAATCAGTAGTTATGTGACGATTTATTTCAACTAACCCTGTGTCCTTGAGAGTCAGACTGCCACCCTCAGAATAGGAGATAGGAAATAAAAGTATAAGATAGGAGAGATTAAATAAAAACCCTACAATCTCAAATTTAAATAGGAAGATACTGTAAGTATCTCAGACTGTTTCAGGCTGCTATGATAGAAAACCATAGACTGGGTGGCCTAAAGCACAGAAATCTATCTCTCACAGTTGTGGAGTCTGGGAAGTCCAAGATCAAGAAGCTAGTGGATCTGGTGTCTGATGAGAGACCACTTCTTCATTTGCAGATGGCTGTCTTCTTAGTTGTATCCTCACATGGCGAAGACGGGCTAGAGAGTTCTCTGGGGTCTCTTTTATAAGGGAATTAATTCCATTCTTATGACCTAATTACCTCTCAAAGACCCTCCTGCCTAAAACCATCACCTTGGGGGTTATGATCTCCACATATGAATTTTGCGGGACACAAATATTCAGTCCATAACAGTAGAGATCTTAATGTAATTTACCTCAAAAATAAATCCTAGCTTTGTGTGATATTGTAATTTATAATAAGCAATATATCTTTGGTCTTTGTCCACTGTTTCTGGCACAGAGCTTCTATCACCCTTGGAATTTCCTAAGTGCTGAGAATGAGAAAGGTGGCATTTGTTGTTACAAGGGTGACTTTTGGATACCTTTGGTTGCCAGGAGAACCAACCTTGTGACTAGACGGTTGGAACTTTCAATTCCTCTTCCCGACCCCAACACCAGCCTTCATGGAGGGGAGAGGGGCTGGAGGTTGAAACAGTTACCAACGGCCAATGATTTAATCAATCACACCCATGTAATAAAGCCTCTATAAAAACTCAAAAGGACGGGATTTAAAGAGCTGCTTTTGTGAATCTGTGCAGAATTAGAAGAATGGTGCACTTGGAGGTGGCATGGAAGCTCTGAGCCCTCCCTGTAACTTGCTTTGTGTCTTTTCCATTTGGCTGTTTCTGAGTTATATCTGTTTATAATAAACCAATGACCTAGTAAGTAAAATGTTTCTCCGAGTTCTCGGAGCTACTCTAGAAAATTAATCAAATTCAAGGAAGAGGTTGTCGGAACCATCAGGTGAATCAGGAGCACAGGTGACAACATGGGCTTGTGATTGGCATCTGAAATATTTGTGTTGAGGTGCCATCTTGTAGTGTAGAATCTGATGTTATCACTGGGTAGATAGTGTCAGAATTGAGTCAAACTGAAAACATCAGAATTGAGTCAAATTGAAAATTTGCTTGTTAGATATGTGGGGAAACCCACCCTTCACACTCATGGCGGTATTGGGTGCAGAACTTTTACTTAGTTTAATGGAAAGGCCTAAAAACCATGACTAACCAAAGAGCAATGAGCCCCCTTGCACTCAGGCTTTTATCTTGAAATACTGTTTCCCACTAAAACAAACCAAAGTGCTTGGGACAAAAAAATATGCCATGTGAGTCTGAAACATTTTACCATTCTAATTAGCAGGAAGTTATCAGACACTATGAAGGTCATGTTAAAAGGATTCAGGAACTAACCTAAAGGGGATCCATTGGCAAAAGATGGAACAATTCTAATAATACTGAAAAGAACACTTTATACAGTTGTTTGAGCAGTGTTTCATATATACAACTATGTAAACTCTGTTTTTTCAAAGTTTCTTTATATTTACTGATTTTTATCTTTTTCTTTTAGTTTCTGTGCAAGTAATCATGCATTACAGTAAATCAATGTATCAGAAAAAAAGGCTAAAAGACTCAGGAACCATATGATCCTCTCAATTGATGCCAAAAAAGCATTTGACAAAATACAGCATCCTTTCCTGATTAAAACCCTTCAGAGTGTAGGAATAGAGGGTACATTTCTCAATCTCATAAAAGCCATCTATGAAAAGCCTACTGCAAATATTATTCTCAATGGGGAAAAGCTGAAAGCCTTCCCTTAAGATCAGGAACTCGACAAGGATGCCCACTCTCACCACTATTATTCAACATAGTACTAGAAGTCCTTGCAACAGCAATCAGACGACAAAAAGGGATCAAAGGTATTCAAATTGGCAAAGAAGAAGTCAAATGTCTCTCTTCGCAGATGACATGATACTCTATATGGAAAACCCAAAAGAAGCCACTCCCAAACTATTAGAAGTTATAAAGCAATTCAGTAACGTGGCGGGATACAAAATCAATGCTCAGAAATCAGTTGCATTTCTATACACGAATAACGAGACCGAAGAAAGAGAAATTAGGGAATCCATCCCATTTACAATACCACCAAAAACCATACGTTACCTTGGAATTAACTTAACCAGAGACGTAAAGGACCTATATTCTAGAAACTATAAATCACTCTTGAAAGACATTGAGGAAGACATAAAAAGATGGAAAGATATTCCATGCTCATGGATCGGAAGAATTAACATAGTTAAAATGTCCATGCTACCCAGAGCAATCTACACTTTCAATGCTATCCCGATCAAAATACCGAGGACATTTTTCAAAGAACTAGAACAAATAGTCCTTAAATTTGTATGGAAACAGAAAAGGCCCCGAATCTCCAAGGAACTGTTGAAAAGGAAAAACAAAGCTGGGGGCATCACAATGCCGGATTTTGAGCTGTACTACAAAGCTGTGATCACAAAGACAGCATGGTACTGGCACAAAAACAGACACATAGACCAGTGGAACAGAATAGAGAACCCAGAAATGGACCTTTGGCTCTTTGGGCAACTAATATTTGATAAAGCAGGAAAAAACATACAGTGGGAAAAAGACAGTCTCTTCAATAAATGGTGCTTGGAAAATTGGACAGCTACATGCAAAAGAATGAAACTTGACCACTCTCTCACACCATACACAAAAATAAACTCCAAATGGATGAAAGACCTCGATGTGAGATAGGAATCCATCAAAATTCTAGAGGAGAACATAGGCAACAACCTCTACGACATCGGCCAAAGCAACCTTTTTCAGGATACATCCCCAAAGGCAAGAGAAACAAAAGATAAAATGAATTTTTGGGACTTCATCAAGATTAAAAGTTTCTGCACAGCCAAGAAAACAGTCAGAAAAACTAAGAGGCAGCCCACGGAATGGGAGAATATATTTGCAAATGACACTACAGATAAAGGACTGGTATCCAAGATCTACAAAGAACTTCTCAAACTCAATACACGAGAAACAAATGAACAAATCATAAAATGGGCAGAAGATATGAACAGACACTTTTCCAATGAAGACCTACAAATGGCTAACAGACACATGAAAAAATGTTCAAAATCATTAGCCATCAAGGAAATTCAAATCAAAACCACACTGAGATACCACCTTACACCAGTTAGAATGGCAAAAATAGACAAGGCAAGAAACAATTGTTGGAGAGGATGTGGAGAAAGGGGATCCCTCCTACATTGTTGGTGGGAATGCAAGTTGGTACAGCCACTCTGGAAAACAGTGTGGCGGTCCCTTAAAAAGTTAAAAATTGAGCTACCCTATGATCCAGCCATTGCACTACTGGGTGTTTACCCCAAAGATACAGACGTAGTGAAGAGAAGGGCCATATGCACCCCAATGTTCATAGCAGCATTGTCCACAATAGCTAAATCGTGGAAGGAGCCGAGATGCCCTGCAACAGATGACTGGATTAAGAAGTTGTGGTCCATATATACAATGGAATATTACTCAGCTATCAGAAAGAACGAGTTCTCAACATTTGCGGCAACATGGACGGCACTGGAGGAGATAATGCTAAGTGAAATAAGTCAAGCAGAGAAAGACAACTATCATATGATTTCTCTCATCTATGGAACATAAGAACTAGGAAGATCGGTAGGAGAAGAAAGGGATAAAGAAAGGGGGGGTAATCAGAAGGGGAATGAAACATGAGAGACTATGGACTATGAGAAACAAACTGAGGGCCTCAGAGGGGAGGGGGGTGGGGGAATGGGATAGACCGGTGATGGGTAGTAAGGAGGGCACATATTGCATGGTGCACTGGGTGTTATACGCAGCTAATGAATCATTGAGCCTTACATCGGAAACCGGGGATGTACTGTATGGTGACTAACATAATATAATAAAAAATCATTAAATAAAAAAAAAAAGAAAAAAAGGTGAAATGATTTGATCATCAATAAGAATGCAAACTGCAATAACTTTAATACCAAATCTGTTTAAAACAACGGGTTCATAATAATATAAATAATACTTACAAAAAATAAGTCAATAACCATCAGCAAAACGTATTGGTCCCAGAATGCTAGGACACCTATTCATTATTTTTAGATATGGTAAAAAATAGGAGAGGAGGAGGCATCAAACATTTACTATGCCTTTCCTATTTTGTACCTTTGGGAAACCAAGTGGTAGATGAGGGGATGTTTCCCTTTTTAGAAATATTCTAGGAAATAAATGAAGGAATGATAGAATTGCGACATTATCTTTTCACTGCCCTTTGCACCCCACTGATCACCATCAGTGATCCAGACATTGAACATCATTGGCACCTTATAAAATTAAAGAAAGACTGTGTAACTCCCAACGGAACAATTCAATATCGCTTATAGAGAAGTCTTATAAAAAATCAAATCTAAATCTGATAGAGAACATGGGAACCTACTAACTATAATACCACAGGGATGCAATTAGCAAAATCCAGACTGAGGGAAACACTAAAGATCATATAACTCAAATTTTCCAACAAATAAATATCAAGAGAATAAAATGGAGGAGTCTATCAACTAAAATAGGCTTAAGAGATTTATCAACAAAATGTAACGTGTCTAGATGGCAAATGAAAAGAATCAATCATTTATATTTTGTTTTCTTTTCTTTTTTTTTTTTTAAGATTTTATTTATTTATTCGACAGAGAGAGAGACAGCCAGTAAGAGAGAGAACACAAGCAGGGGGAGTGGGAGAGGAAGAAGCAGGCTCCCAGCCAAGGAGCCTGATGCGGGGCTCGATCCCAGAACGCTGGAATCACGCCCTGAGCCTAAAGCAGACATTTAATGACTGTGCCACCCAGGAGCCCCTATATTTTGTTTTCTATTCAAACTGGGCTAGCCCTCTCCCAGCCCCCAGCCACAGTGCCTGCCGTCTGACCATTCTTTTTCAATCTGTATTTTGGACATGGAATGGACTCCATGGAGATTTATTCTCCCACTGATGTTGGTCTCATTATGATAATACTAATGTATTATTATTATAATAATGATGGTAAGATAACACAACTAATTTCTTGAGTCCGTCTCATTTCTGAGGAACTGTATATTATTTCACTTATGCTCCCAATAATGTTAATGTGGGTACTTTATTATTCCCATTTTACATATGAGGAAACAGAGGCCTATAGAAGTTGAGTAAAGTTTTCATGATCCAACAGCCAATATTAAGCTGGAGGCTTATACCTGAGGACAGGATTCCCTGTCCAAGGCTGTTACCTTCCTCAACCATTTAATTTACCAAAAATGTAAAGGAAGAGATGACCTTTTTGGTTATATGTTCTCTGACACTCTAAAAATAGTTAAACAAGGGGCTCCATAGCCTTTAAAATAAATAACATCAATAGGAAATATAATGAAATTTGGACCCCTCTTATAGCTGAGGGATTGTGCCTTTGCATCTAGACTGGAGTTCTGCTTTAAATGGATTGCCATTTCAGGATTGCTTCAGGGACCAATGGTGGTATAGATAAATGTTTTAGTCTAAGAATATTAACCTGAATATAAAAAATGTGCTATCTAGGGACATAATGTACTTTTGCATTAGGTAGTAAGAAAGGAAAAAAAATTAAAAACTAGAGCAGAGAGGTAGAAAGGTGAAGAGGAAAATAGGTTATGGAAATGAGAAGTCGGCTGGGAAATAAGCTTAATGAATAATTAGCGAGAGGGGCTGGGGGGTACATTTAAGGTTGGGCTCACTTTGCAAACTGCATACTGCATGAGACTTGGAAGGACACCAAGCACTGTGCAAAGTTTGTTGTTTGTTTTTTTTTTTTATATTGATGACAACAATTCAAACATTGCTAATGTGTTATAGAAGCCTGGGAGGCCACTATGTGGATGAGGGAATGATGTTTATCTTCTATCTACTTAGCGTATGACCTTTGTGTTTTGGCATTCAATTAGGGCTCCTCGAGGACCACCTGCGTGATGCTGGTGATTATCTCACATTCTGTTCTATTCAGGATGCAGGAGAACTTGGCAGTGTTGTACCAAGATTCTATCATGGACTATGACTTTTATTAGAAAACAAGAATAAATTGGAAACTTTGATCTCCAAAAGTCATTCTTGAATCTATGAACAAGGTAGCCCCAGAAGAATGGTTAGCAAAGGGATTTTTAGGTTGTGTTTCAAAATATCTAGATAAAATTTGGGCACTATTGTTTGTTTTGTTTCATAAATTGAATATTAATGAATGTGAATAAAATCACATCTAAGGTATACTGGGACTATTGATTCAAAGCTCAAACAATCTCAGTTTAAATCTTCCTTTGTCACATGGCTCACATGAATCTATCTCGCTGGGTCTACCCCTTGGTCATACATTCCAATATTTTCTCATATCTTCTGTTAACAGTCTGACTTTGCTTTAAAATTCATAGCACAGAGATCAGAGAATTGTGTTCTTTCCCTTACCTCTATCTACTTGTTTTCCAATAATTCTGCATTCATTGAAGTCTGGTACGTTCATCACCACAAAGAAACTTGGCTTATTTTTAAGTTCTCCCTAAAAAACAAAACAAAAACACAAACTTATTACATTCTGGAATATTTTGGTTAGTTGTGGATGACAAACTGGTTTATAAAACTACCAATCCCAGGGAATAACAAAGTACACTGAATATGTCAGTTGCTCAATTAATGAAGTTTAGGATTTGATCAAATATGTGCCCTATTCTCACAACACATGGAGTTCAACCCAAGCAGTCATTATTTTCATATTGGCTCTGAATTAGGCCTTGATTAACGTGACTGGCTTATTCTGCAGAATAATAGGGCCCCACCCTGAAGTCGTGCAGCCTGCAGCCCCTTATAGTATAGGATTTCCTCTCTGCAAGGCCAAAAAGTCATTGCACTTGCTATTGTGATGACTTATTATATTAAGAATTCTCCACCCTGTAAACAAGACAATTTAAAACACATTGACGTAAATTAAAAACAAAAGTCATCTCATATAAATAGGAGAAACAATAATTTATTAGTTTCTTAAAGAGCTCTCTGTTTATTTGTGAACCTGAACTTGAATTTTATATATAGCCTTTACTTTTGTTGTTGTTGTTCTCAAGAAGTTTATTTAGACATTTAATGTGTAAACCCTCTTTGACTTTCATAAACTGTTTTCCTGATTACTATATTTTCTTCCTTCCTACCTGTGTTATAAACAATATAAATACTTAACAATTCATCTATGTTTTAATTATCCAATCTGAGTTATCCAATATGCTAGACATTAGCTATATGTGACTAATGAACACTTGAAATGTGGCTAGTGTGAATTGAAATATAGTGTAAATGTAAAATACACACTGAATTCAACAAAAAAGGTAATCAAATATCATTAACATTTTTGTGTTGACTATTATATATTTAAATAATATTTGGAATATGTTAAGTTAAAATATATCATTAAATTAATTTTAATTGTTTCTGTTTGCTTTTTAAAATATTACTACTAGAAGATTTTGAATTAAATATGTGGCTCACTATATGTTTCTATTGGAAAAGACTTTGATAAAGAATATAGATCATTATTAATGTATGTCATATCTGGAGTAGAGAGTTAATGAATAAAAGAAAACTTGTATAATCATCTTAGGAAACCTGAGTGATTATTTTCTTAAGGCTCCAGACAAATTCTTTTTTTTTTTTAAGATTATTTATTTATTTATTTGATAGAGACAGCCAGTGAGAGAGGAAACACAAGCAGGGGGAGTGAGAGAGGAAGAAGCAGGAACCTAGTGGAGGAGCCTGATGTGGGGCTCCACCCCAGAACGCTGGGATCACGCCCTGAGCTGAAGGCAGACGCTTAAGGACTGTGCCACCCGGGAGCCCCCCAGACAAATTCTTATCCCAACATGGGGCACTTAGAATCCTTTCTCTACCTGGGGCGTTCTGGCTGGTTTCTCATTTGTTCCCCAACACATTATGCCTTGTGTTAAGTTTGCCTTTCATTATTGTTATTGGTGTCTTAATAAATGTGTAACAGTTTGAAGGTAGAAACGACTCATTCATCTTCATAGCCACCATAGTGCCTGGTAGACAGTGGGTATCCAATAAGTGATAGAGAAAGAACGAGAAGGAAGGAGAAAGGGAGGAATGAAAATCACGTGATCACTTCTTATCCATGACTGGCAGCATTTCAACTGCTGTGTGGGTGAACAGTGAAAGGACGATGGATGAGGAAGAGGCTATGGGAACATCTCTAAATCCCTATTCCTTTCAAATATGTCCATGGTCTTTATCCAAGCCAGTGGTTGTTTCCACCAATCTCCCCACAGCCCAAACAACCCCTTGTTGGAGTTGCAAATGTCCTAAACATTTTTATTATCACTAAACGCTTTTCCTGGCAAAGGTTTTTTCTATACACTGGTTCCAGATGAAACTTTCCTAAATGCACATTGGAAAATGTAAGTGAAGCACACGTATCAATCCCTGAAGATACCAACGGGTTTTTGTTTTTGTTGTTGTTGTTTTGTATGCTTTTTGGGTTTTGACCTGTGTACCAGCATACATTCTTTCCTACTGCACTTGTGACATTTATGAAAATTGATTCATACTGAGCCCTGATGAAAGCTTCAAGAGATTTCAAAGGATTGGTATAATATGGGCCACCTTTTCTTAGTAAAGTACAATCAAATTAGAAATCAATAAAAAAATGAGTAGAACTCTCCCAAATATTTGAACATTAGGAAGCTCACTTTAAATTAGACATGGAACAAAAAAATGAAAATGGGAATTAGAAATAGAACTGAATGGTTATGAACATACTATATATATACATATATATATATATATATATAGAGAGAGAGAGAGAGAGAGAGAGAGAGAGAATGTAGAATACAGTTAAACCAATACTTAAAGAAAATGTTTTAACTTTAATTTAATTAGGAAAGAAGAAAGTGTGAAAAATAATGAACATCTGTTTCGGTTAGTTTTTCTATGGTAACAAACAATCATGTATCTCAGTGTTCTATAATGATAGAAATTTCTTTCTTTCTCACATTACATGTGGCTGGGTGTGAGCTACTGCTTGTCCCCAGTGTTGATCTGGTCTGTGGCTCTGCTCCATGAGTCTTCTCATTCCAAGACCTAGGCTGAAAGACCCTCTGTGGAGACCAGTCTGTTCTTGTTTTTATGGCTAAGGTGAAGAACCAGAGAGCTGGGGGAAATTCATTTGCACCTCAAAGCTGTTACTCAGAACTGGCATGTTGTCAAAGCAAGTCCATGTCCAAGCCAAAAGTCAATGGATTGAGATGTATTACAAGGAAGTATACTACTGCCTGCCATCTTGCTAAAAAATATTCAGTTTGCTTCGTTCTGCAATCAAACTACATTCATTGCCACCTCTGAAGAAGAGATCCCGAGTATCTCATTCAATCTCCGCAAAAAGTTCAAAATAAGGTCTCATGATAATCTATTAGGTGAAGCTCTGGAGATCTATCAAATGAAATGCACTTAGGTCAAATATATAATCATGGGGCAATGACTGACAGCTACAAAAAACTCTCTTGATGGAAAGAAATGTTATTTGATTAAGACTTTATTTTGCTCAGTCCATTGTTTTCCTAGGTGCTGAGATGATCTCTTTGAAAGAGTCTTCTGTTCTATTACACTCCTAGACCACATCTCATAAGGGCATTGGATAATATGCATCTTTAGAAGCTGAGCAGCTTGCTAAGCCTGTTTTCCCTTGGAAGAAAAGTGGGGACCCCAACTTGTTTATGCCTTAACAGTTAGGCTCTTTTAATCAAGCTTATTGGAACTTTTGGCAAAATATCTCTTAAAAATGTGGGCTTTTAAAAAGTTAGTTGATTTCAATCAGCAGCATGGGCAAATAGCTATACTACTTCTCGTCTTTTCAGATGTGGCTTTCTTCCTAGATGTACAGATAACTCAAGCTACGAGGTTTCAAGGAGACTGATATCTCTCTCTCTCTCTCTCTCTTTTTTTTTTTTTTGCTAAGCCATTTTATTCTAACTAACATGATTTTCTAGGGGTCACCTTAAATCATTCAGAGTTTTCGACAAAGGTTATGAATGGCAATGCCCCTTTTTGGGCAAGTATCTTCATCTGAGCCTTAATGATGTCTTTGTCACTCAAAGCATTTCTGTTTAATCTTTTACTAATTAGAAACAGGTATGTTTTTCAACCTTGTGATTCCTATAATTCCTAGTGGCTCTCACTTCTTTTTTCCCCCTGCTTGCAAAGCAGCCAAATGCTTTTCTGAGTTTACCTGACAATTCTATGGTAAAAAAATAACCAAGTCACACTAGTAACATTCTATTTTGAAACCTCTTTCCCCAAAGCCACTCATTCATTAGGTAGATTATCTGCTAAGTTATTGTAGGTGACAGTTTGCTAAATATTTTGCCACTGCATACTGTGGCTCCCTACTTTTCCATCCTCCAATAATCACTCCTTTATAACTTGCCCTTTGGTCCAAAGATCAATACATTGATTTTTGTTATTGTTGTTACAGAGGCATGTCACCTCAAGATACCAATATCTTGTTTTAGTCAATTTTGCTATAGAGTAACAAATAAGCTCAAAATCTTTGTGCTTATACCAACAAATATTCATTTTTTACTCATGTTACACCGAGTGTTGAGTCACCCACAGTTCAGCTACATGCTTTAAATAGGATGGGTTCTGCTCTGCTGTCTTCCCATTCTGTGACTGAAAGTTCAGCTTCTGTGCCAGCAATTCTCAATGCCTCTTAAAGCTTCCACCCAGAACTGGGAGTAAAAGAACTGGCACCCTGTCCCTTCTGCTCACGTTCCATTTCTCAAAGCATGTTACAGAGTTTAGATTACAATCAGTGGGCAAGAAATACAACCCTTTTATAGGGAAGGATGACATAAATGGTTGCAAATAATAACAAAATTTACTACACAATCCCATCTTAAGTGACTTGAAACACAGAATAAGCCACCCTCATAAAAATGTAAAGAAAAGTTAAAAAAAAATAGAAAACAAACATCAAAAAATTATTAACTAAACCAAATCCTTAAAAAAAAAAAAAAAACAAACAACTGAGAAACCTCTGGAAATCTTGGTCAAATAAAATGAGAGGCCAGAAATGGAAAAGGAGGCCATAATCGGAGATGTAGCAAGATTATAAAAAAATAAGAGAGTCATAGGAACAATTTGATTGGAAATGTTAGATAATACAGATAAGCTTGAAGAAATATGTGGCTAATCACAACTATTTGTACAGAATGTAAACACCATGAAGAAATTGAATTAGTAATTTAAAAATTCCCTAAGTTAAAACACCTTATCCAGACAGTCTTATAGGCAAATTTTATCAAACATTCAAGGAACAAAGGCTTTGATTCTACAGAAAATATTGTGGAGAATACAAAATAGAAAAAGAGAAAGTATTTTCCTCAAATAATTCTAGAAGGCTAAGTTACTCTTGGGTAGAAAAACCTGGGAAGAACAGAAAGAGAAAGAAAATGTATAGAACCATCTTATTCATGAACATGAATTCAAATTCTGTGCACAATACTAGCAAAAAAAATACTAAGAATATATTAAAAGGCAAATATATCATGAACAATTTGGGTTTATTCTAGCAATGCAAACTTTAATGTTAGCAAGTCAGTAAAAAAATAAAAAAACCATTAGCAAGTCAGTTATAGTAGTTTTTAATATTAAAAGTTTAAAAATATTAGATTATTATCTCAATAGAGTCATAAAAAATTTTTGATGAAATTGAACATTGGTTGATTAAAAACACCAAATAAGGAATAAAAAAGAACTGTAACAAATAAATAGAATATATATAAAATACCGAGAAAATATTTCAATAGGAGAATATTAAAAATGTTCCTTTTCAGATAGCAAAAGACAAATCTCCCTTCTAACACCACTTCTGTTCAATTTCATTTCTAAGGCAATAAGGCAGGAAAAGAAGTGAGAGGTACAGAAATTGCAAAGAAAGAAAAAAATATATTATTTGCAACATAGAGTTTAGAAATGTCTCTGGACACAAAATCAAATAAAAAATTTATTTTTCTAAGCACAGGCAACACAAAAGAAGAAAATGTAATAATAATAATATTATGCCACTTATAATATCCTCAAGAAATATTAAATATCTAGGCATAGGTCTAACTTAAGATGTGTTCGACTATAATAGAAAAAAATACAATTTTATTGAAAGATATTAAAGAAATTTGCATAGAGAGAGATATCACTTTTATGAATTCAAAACCTCAATATTATATAAATTTCAAAATCCCAATATATACTTTTGTGAAACTTAGCAAATTAATTTTATTTTATTTTATTTTTTTAAGATTTTATTTATTTATTCGACAGAGATAGAGACAGCCAGCGAGAGAGGGAACACAAGCAGGGGGAGTGGGAGAGGGAGAAGCAGGCTCATAGCGGAAGAGCCTGATGTGGGGCTCGATCCTGTAACGCCGGGATCACGCCCTGAGCCGAAGGCAGACGCTTAACCGCTGTGCCACCCAGGCGCCCCAGCAAATTAATTTTAAATTTTATATTGAAAAGAAAGGCCTGAGAATAACCAGAATTCTCCTGAAGAAAAGGATCAATGATTGAACATCCATTATCAGTTTTCAAGACTGATAAAGCCTTAATAAATAAGATGGTGTACATTGGCGCAGAGACAGACAAATGAACCACTGAAACAGAAAAAAAGTTTCCAGAAACCACTCCTGACAGTACGGAACATTGATTTACAGTAGGGATTGTATTGAGATCCCTGGAGAGATAAAATGTTTTTTTTTTATTAAGTACGGCTGGACAATTGGTTTTTCATATAGAAAAAAAGAAATTGGATTTCTTACCCCACAGCTTACAAAAATCATTTCCTTCCAAATAGGAATTAAATGGATAAGGTAAGTTCACTTAATTCTAGGTGAGTTAAGGATTTAAATGTAAAAGTCAAAACAATAAAACATTAAGAAGACCATATAAGATACTCTGTCTTAAGAAATTTATATTAAGTAATATATTCAAATTATCCCTACTAAATTAAATACAAAGTTGACTATATTATAATTAGAAGCTATGCTTATTAAAACATACCATAAAAAGAGAAAACCCATAGGTTTGAAGATATATTTGCAAAACACAAAATGCAAAATGGCTGCATACCCAAAATAGAAAGAATTCCTACACACTACCCACCCCATAAAAACAATCCAAAGAAATGCAAAATGGACAAAAGACTTGAAAAGATCTGACTTTAGAAGAAGAAGAGGAATTCTAAATGATCAGTAACTTAAGAAATAATATTCAGCTTCATTAGCAATGTGGAAAATGCAAATTAAATCCATCAGGAGATAGCATTTCATGTCTACCAACGAGGAAAAAGAAGTTTGACTATCTCAAGTATTGGTGAAACTATGGAACAGCCAGAACATTAATGCACTGATAGTGAGAGCAGGGGTATTAATAGATATAACAACTTGGGGAAAAAAGTAACATTTTCTAGTAGAATGAAAATGTATGTACCCCATAACACAGCAATTTCACTCTTTGGTATGTATTCTAGAAAAATGTTTGCACCTATATAGTAGGAGATACTGTTTATAAATACCAAAAAACAAAAAAACAGAACAAATTAAAAAAACAAAAAACAAGAAAAAACAAGCAAACAACAACAAAAACTCAAACCTAGAAACTAACCAAATGCCCATTATTAGATGTGATAAACACATTCTGATATCTTCATGTAACAAAGTACTATGCATTTGAGAAAAAAAAATCATAAATTAGTTGTTCACAACAATTTGGATGAATTCAGGAACATGATGTTTAGTGAAAAAAGAAATTTAAAGATGCCAGCATACTATAAATAAAAGTAAGACAGCGATAAAACAAAATTCAACATCATGATCCCCCTGACTAGGGAAAAAAATTGGTAAGATGAAAGGCAGATGGCAGACAACAATGGCAAAAATAAGGTATAATTCTTTTTACTAAGTTGGGTCGTGGGTAAATGGAAGTTCCATTTCTTATGTATGTATAAATATTTTATAACCACTCAGTATTCCATCATGGAACAACAATAAAGAATGCACGATACAGAAGAATTAGCCACATGTCAGGGGACACCAGGATGTTGACCTAACGAGATGACAGATTTTCTTTCAGGCCAATGAAGACCCAGAGGACAACATGTGGACAAGAGCTTTGCCCTGACACTGTGAACATAGTAAGCTTCTCCTTCAGGACGGCATCTGGGGGAGAAAGGAGCCCAGGAAGGCCCCTCCTTTTGAGAAGGCAGACACAGCCCTCAGGTAGAATTTGAGCTTCAGATTAACAAAATATTTTCACAAAGAAAACTGTTTTGAACTGAAAGATGCTGAATTATCTTCAAATGACAAATTTCCTCCCATCCCAGTATTATCAATAAGAATAGGGAACTCCAAAGGTAATATAAAATAAAACCCTATTTCTGAGACAGGTAAGTCATTGGCCATACCCTGTTTTACTTGCCTTCAAAGTACTGCGGGAGTGTTTAAGGTGATATCGCAGCAGGCGAGGAAACTGTCCCCAATCCAGACTTGGGAAAGAGGTGGTCAGAGAAGGCTTCCTGAGATAGTAGACAAAGTGAAACCAGGGAGAATAGTCAAGGCAGTTTTCTAGTCAGAAGGAGAAGCACATAGAAGAACCCCCACTTATTTTCCACTGACCCCAGGAAGAATTGATAGATGTATATGGTATCCTACTTCTCTATGAATCAGAGTGGTAATCTTTTACTAAATGCTAACGATGGCCCACGGATGCTCTGGGCATCTTTCTCTAGTTTCACACAGCCCTGCAAGCTTCCCAAACTCATAGCCCTTACCAACATTGATTATAACCTCCTTATTTGTCTTCCCTTCTAGGTTGAGAGCTCCTGGAATACTTCTTTCACTTTGTCTATAACGTCCAGCTAATGCTTGGCACAAAGTGTTTAAAATGTTTAATAAATGTTAAAAGAATAGGGGCGCCTGGGTGGCACAGCGGTTAAGCCTCTGCCTTCGGCTCAGGGCGTGGTCCCGGCGTTATGGGATCGAGCCCCACATCAGACTCCTCTGCTATGAGCCTGCTTCTTCCTCTCCCACTCCCCCTGCTTGTGTTCCCTCTCTTAGGGCTGTCTCTATCTCTGTCGAATAAATAAATAAAATCTTTAAAAAAAAAAAAAAAAAAAAAAGAATAAAAAAAACAGGGGCGCCTGGGTGGCACAGCGGTTAAGCGTCTGCCTTCGGCTCAGGGCGTGATCCCGGCGTTATGGGATCGAGCCCCACATCAGGCTCCTCTGCTGTGAGCCTGCTTCTTCCTCTCCCACTCCCCCTGCTTGTGTTCCCTCTCTCGCTGGCTGTCTCTATCTCTGTTGAATAAATAAATAAAATCTTAAAAAAAAAAAAAAGAATAAAAAAACAGGACAGAAGCATCAAGGGGAAAAGGTGTACCAGTGAGCAGGTACAGTGGTCCTTTTTTCCAAAAGGAAAAAAAAAAATCTAAGAATGTGCAAGAAACCAGTTCAGAAGCAAACTGGAAATAAGATATGTTTTAATTCGAACAAAGTCCTTTTAGTCTCCACTGACCTCTTGCTATTTAATCCATCAAAGAGTGGTGCTATCCTTTAGTAAATTGCTTCCAAATGTTATTGGTTTATCAGTTCCGGGAATCAAGACAGGCTTATCCAAAACATGATCAATATTAGATTGAAGTTTGATTATGAGATCTGATTCTAGAGAGGTGATCCAAAAAGGGGATGGAGTTTCTGTATAGGATAGCATATTTAATTGTATTTAGTTGTCCTGCTAAATTGGTGATTCTTGTAACGGAATTAAAATTATTGCTACTACATCAAGCACTTTCTATTGTTCCAGGTGGTACAACTCTAACAAATGAAAACGCCAAGCACAATAAAATTTTGCATTACATTCTAGGCTTGTAAAGAGTGATATAATATAACTCCAGGGGTTTGGGGCAGCACTATTAAGGGAGCTTATTATTGGGCTCTAGCTTTGAATGGACCTTGGGTTTTCCTTTTAAGTAGGAGCCTGTATTATAGGACAAAAGAGCTTTATCTCTTGTGACGGGAAGGCTAAGAATAACTGTTCTTTATGAGTCATGCAAACACATTCCAAAAAGGGCTTTCTTCTATTCAACATCTGTAAAAGCTCTTCCTGTCCTTTCCCACCACCTCAGCCCAGGTAGAGCCTACAGGCAACGGATAATGGGCAGCAGTTATTTTTACTCTATTGAATTCCAATAAAGGAACAAAAAATAATTCACAAGAACAAATAATATTTCGGTCCTCTGTCTTCAGAGACGAAACGTGGCCAAGAGTGACCTTTGGGGACCGGAACTGTAGAAGAATTTTTTTTTTCCCCAGCTCTTAGCTGGTGCCAATTTCTCACCAATGGAGAGAATTCTAGCTCCCTGGTTGAATACTCCTTTTAGCATCTTTTGTAGGGATGATCATTTGATGTTTGGAGAAAATCTTTTGCCCCGGATGGTCAGTCTTACCTGGGAAGCTCCCAAATGCCATTTTTTTCTTCATAAATGAATCTAATTTGTAATATTTTAGAAAGCTGGCATACGATATGAAGATACTATTTCCATATATATTTAAAAATCAGAAAGGAGCTTTATTTCTTTTTTAACAAAATCTTAGATTTATTTATAAAAAATTGACCAGAGACTACTCTTCAAAGCAAGGACACGGTATTTTTTTGACGGAGTTTTTGGCTGAAGAGTTTTCCAGCCCTTCAGTCAAGGGAGAGAGGAGGCTGGCTCTGATGGGATCTTAGATATTCATCTTAGACATAAAACTGCAAAGTACTGAGGAAGGGATGTCTGATTTCACACTTTGCACAAGTCACTGTCCTTGCTCATGTGTGACTTTCCTGCACTATGTGCAGAGTGGACACAACACTGTGTAGCTATACAGTTCAGAAGAATGGCTGCCTCTCTCTCTCCTTGCTAAAATTGTGAAACTAAGGCGCAAACCACAGGAGACTCTTAACTCTAAGAAACATACTGAGGGCTGCTGGAGGGGAGGAGGTAACTGGGTGATGGACATTAAGGTGAGCATGTGATGTGAGGAGCACTGGATGTTAATTGCCACTGAAGAATCACTAAATTCTACCTCTGAAACTAATAATACAGTGCATGTTAATTAAATTGAATTTGAATAAAAAATTCAATAAACTAGAAAAAAAGAAAGAAAGAAAGAAGAAAGGAAAGGAAGAGAAAGAAAGAAAGAAAGAAAGAAAGAAAGAAAGAAAGAAAGAAAAAGAAAGAAAGAAAGAAAGAAAAGAAAGTAAGGGAGAGAAAGACTTAGAAAGTAAAAAGGAGAGATGGTATGTATTTATGTGGATTATAAATAAAAACCAGTAGGGGCGCCTAGGTGGCTCAGTCATTAAGCATCTGCCTTCAGCCCAGAGCATGATCCCAGAGTCCCGGGATCGAGCCCTGCATTGGGCTCCCTGCTCCACTGGGAGCCTGCTTCTTCCTCTCCCACTCCCCCTGCTTGTGTTCCCTCTCTCGCTGGCTGTGTCTCTCTCTGTCAAATAAATAAATAAAATCTTAAAAAAAATAAAATAAAAAATTTTTAATAAAAACCAGTATACTAAAAGGGGCCCACTTTGGGACTTTTCCACTTATCTTAGAAGAAAAATAAATTTTCTCCCAACAAAGTTTTCTCCATGAAATGGCATTTGTGCAGCATCATGAGAGTTCTCCCATAGTCAATAATATTTGTTGAATGAATGAACACCCTTCAAAGAAGAGAAACAAATATTGACATATTCTCCAGCTGGATGTCTCTGTTCCCCAGTTGCTTGACCTCCAAGCGAAACACATCAAAACCGGTCTGGCTGGGACACTACAGTTTCTTATATCAGTGCAGCAAACCAGCACACTTCGGGCATTGACTGCAGCATGTAAGTAACAACAGCTGCTTAATGAATCCTCAAATTACAGACTTTTCCCCCTGTATCCCAGCACGGTGGAGCTAATGAAGGGCGAAATTTACAAAAATAATTAAAATGATGCCAGCTTTTACAAGAAAGAGGAGGGGCCCTGACTAGCAAAGACTCAAAAGACCAGCAGCTGCAGATGTCAATTTGAAAAGATAACGACGGTCGCTCACCCTTGAGGGGCGGGCTGATTGTTTGACCGGAGCCCTTTGGGGAATGAAAACCCTCTTAGGCCCAGTGTGAACCGAACAGGGGAACGGCCCTTCCATGGCAGTTGTACCGGTTGCCATGATTTTCTAACTGGTTCCAGTTCTTTTTGTTGTGTTCCTGCACTGCAAAGCAACAGAAGGAATGGAAATGTGCCTGCAGGGCTTTTGATGGCGTGCAGGGAGTTTTTCCTGGGAATGTATTTCTATTGCCATCTGCATCAAAATCAAATTTTTTTTTTAACATTCAGTTTGAGTGCCTTCAATTCACACAAACAATTCACATAAATAGTTTAATGTCCCTCATTTTCCACCTCCCCCTAGCTGCCCCATATTCCTTACCTAAATACAGTTCTCTGAATCCTTTGTTCTCTTTACTTATTCATGTGCCTGCCTCCTTCTCTTCTCATCCTGATGTCCAGAAGAGGGAATAGAATTTTTTTTTTTCCATTTACAGGATTGTTAAATTATTTTTAGGTGCAGTTTAGCTAGACAGGACCACCTGACAAGTATCTCTCAATTTCCACAAGAATTATGAGATGTGAAAAGTGGATTGAAAAGTGAATTTTATTCCTTTTACTCCATTGGTCCTCATTATAACCTTGGGATAATGTTGCTTTTGAAGGAAATAATCAGTCCTGAAAGATAATTTTTAAAAAGTCATGGAAGGAGTATTTTTAAAACTGGAAGCATGCAATTCTCCATTGTCATGGGAAGTATTACCCTGTCTGAAAATGCTTACTGACATAGTCATCTAGTGTGCTCAATTAAGTACTTTGTTAAATTGGCTACTTGTTTCCTTTTAAAGCAGCTGGAAGAGATGACATTTCAAATGCAAACAATTTTGCAGGCCCTAGTAAAGTTATGGAAAGTAAGTTTAGGTTGTTTATTTGAGATTTTTTTTTTTTTTTTTGCTTCTGGAGGTGAGCCCGTATTGCTATCATCTTTCCAGGGAAGGAATAGCTTTTCCTGTGGCTCCTTGTGACCACTACCATGTAAGGCCTACCCTTCTATCAATCTGTGCAGTCCATGCCTTGCCTAAATGGTGAGCACGATAATGAGCTGGGTGCACAATATATGCTTCTGTCACCATCAACAGAGTATTTTCAGCTCTGTGTAACATCTATTTATTAAGCATCCACTGAGTTCTACTAGGCCCCAAGATGATATTCAAGAGGGGGCCTCACCTTCAGACTAGCTTGGCTAAAACATGATAAGCATTTATACCAGTTTCAGTTGCAAGTGACAGAAAAATGCAAAGTAGCTTACACTAGAAATAAATCTACTGACAAATGAATGAAAATTATACGGGCAGAGCTGGCATCAGTCTTGGGGGGATTTAGGGCCTCAAACAATGTCAGGTCTATTGAATTAGTTGTGCTCTTTTCTGTGGGTTGGCTTCCTTCCTAGACTGACATGATGGCAAAGTGGTCCAGAAGCTCTCCGTATCACATCCTCTTGGGTGGCAAAGATAATATTTTTTATTTTACTTTATTTTATTTATTTGTCAGAGAGAGAGCACAAGCAGGGGAAGCAGCAGGCAGAGGGAGAAGCAGACTCCCTACTGGGCAGGGAGTCCAATGCAGGACTCGACCCCAGGACCCTGGGATCATGACCTGGGCCCAAGGCAGGCACTTAACCGATTGAGCCACCCAGGCGCTCCTCTACATTTTATATTTAAAATGTCAAAGTTTCAAAACCAGTAACCTGCCTTAGGTCACACAGTTACAAGAAGGTGAAGCCAGGATTTGAGCTGCAATGTCTGATTTTGGAGCCTGCACTGTGAGGCACTATGACACATCGACGAAAAAGACAGTGACAACCACCACAACATCTAATTCTTGTTGGTACTTACTGGGCAAAGAGCTTTATGTGGCTTATGAGCCAAGTGCTGCATCCAAGCAGAGGACAGCAGCTTATCTCCCTAGGAAGGCTTTACACAAATTCGGAAGTGGACACTGGAGTTGAGACTCCCCTGGGGGTGAAGTAAGGGAAGCAGTCTGCAGTGCTATGCCCTGGGGAAGCTTTCTTCCGGAGCAGGAGGATGTAAGCACATTCAAGAGAGGCAACAACTGATAATGCAAAAGAAAACAAGACATTGTTTGCAGAGATTGTATGCAGCAGAGTCTCAGGAGAGGTGGGAGGGAATGAGATTCAGAGCTTCCATGGAGGTCGTCAGGCTTGGAGAAAAGGGACACCCTTTCTAAGACAGAGGGAAAGAAAGGAAGAGAGGGACAAAGGGGAGTAACAGCTTCTTTGTGAAAGAAAATACACCTCGTCACATTTGCTTCTCCAGCGCTTCACAAGACATAAACGGAATCCCACCTTAAGTCTATTTGTAGGCCATCTTCCGCAAGGTCAAGAGTCTCTCGATAGCGCCAAAGCACCCGGCTTGGGGTTAGTTTTAGACAGCATTTTAAAGGCATTTACCATGTGCCATTTATGGAATTCCTGTCAAATCTGCTTGCTTGCTTTTTTCCTACCTTTGATTCGGTAGGTTAGAGGTGCTTTCCCTCTGTCATTCCGGTGTTTTATGGTGAATGTCCACAAAAGGATTAGGTGCATAATTTATTACAGAATAACATATAACTTGCTCTTCACAGAACTTATGTATATAAATTAATGTAAATAGGCAAGGAGTATGTGTCCATGAAAGAGACAGAATAAGCTAACTAATTAGCTACAGTTTGCAGTGTAGATAAATTGGCAGCTGGAAGGGACAACCCATTACTTTATAATTAATTGACTTAGATCTTTTTAAAATTAATTAGTTAAGCAGTACAGCTGGGCAAAGATTGATGTACAAGGAGCCTTTGGGTACTCCCATCAGAAATCAAGGTCAAGCAAGTGATTTTGGCTGGTCCACCTTTCTACGGACTGCTTGGCAGTAATTCGATCAGGCACTGAGTGCTTAGATGCTCCTTAATTGTCTTCTCCAGGTTCTACTGGGTCTTTCAGTAAATCCACAGGTAACTATTTTCTAAATTTTGACTTATCCTAATTATAGCTCTATTGTTCTATAGATATTGAAAAAATGCACACTGTATTGAGTGCTTAATACATGCCAGGGCCCATGATGAGACACTTATATACTTTATTTCAGCTTTCCTCACAGGATCCCTATGAATTAGGTGTTCAAAGAGGTGGCATAGTGTAATGGTGAAAGGCAAGATTCAAAAGCCTGACAGCCATACTATTAACTGCTGTGTGATACTGGACAAATTGCTGAACCTCTCTGTCTCTGTTTCCTCATCTGTAAGATGGTGATAAGAGTACTTCCTCATAAGTGTATATGTACTTTATTTTATTTTATTTTTTTAGAGAGAGAAGGGGGAGGAGCAGAGGGAAAAGGAGAGAGAATCTTAAGCAAGCTCCATATCTAGCAAGGAGAGTGACACGGGGGTCGATCTCACAAGCCTGGGATCATGACCTGAGCCGAAACCAAGAGTCCGACTCTTAACGGACTGAGCCACCGGGGTACCTCGTAAGTGTATATGTATAAAATTAGTTAATCTGCATAAAGTGTTTAGAATGAAATAGGGACTTCACATACTGATATCATTACTTCTTCCCATCACATTTTTGAGTACTTACCTTCCTCTAAATAGTTTACCTACATGAACGGACTTCATCCTCCTGAGAATCCCATGAGGTAGACATACCATAAATCAAATGAATCCCCATTTTAAAGATAAGAGAACTGAGGCACAGAGAAGATGATAACTTGCCTAACACTACCTACTTATTAGTAGAAGAGCCAGGATTTACTTTCAAATAGCTTATCTTCAAAACTCATGCTTTTAACTACTCTTCCATAGTGTCACATTCTTCCAGCGTTGTCTGTACTCCAGACATGAGAAATGGAATGCAGTTCCCAGAAGGAGCAAGGCGCATTTGTCACTGTCACTATGTGAGCTCTTGGCCTGAAATGCTCTGCTTCCCTCACCCACTTGTTGAACACCCTATTCCACCTTAAATATTCAACAACAACAAAATCACCTACTTTGGAGAAGCCATCCTTAATATGCTCATGATGGAGTTTTCTGCATTTTCCCTGTGGCACTGCAGAATCCAATGCTTATCTCTTTTACCACATTCTTACACTATGTCAATCTGTTAGTCAAATAATAAATATTTATAAGTTCATCAATGACCTATCACTGAGTCCCTTTTTTGAAAGAGCTTAAGTCCTAGTGGAGAATGATAAATTCTAAACCTGTTCAAAAATGAAAAATGAAGATAATTTTGGATGTTAAAATTGACTTTTGGAGGATACAATGGGTTAGTGTAGACAGGGACTAGGTGTGCTGGTTCAACTGGGTTGGAGATGAGAAATAATAGTCAGTAGCCAGGCTTACATAAAAGTAAGTGTGGACAGCATTTCAAACCGAAGGACCAGAAGTGCTAAAGTCCTTTCACGGGATCAAGGCTGCCACATTTGAAGGACAAAAAGTGCAACTAACATTAAGATATGTATAGTCAATATATAGTCAATACACAGTTATTTATTTACATGCTTATCTTCCTACGGAAACTGTGAATTCTTTCCGGTTAGGGCCATTCATCTTTGAGCCCCTACTATTTAGCAGATCTCCTGGACTATGGTCTTTTTTGGATAACTGGCTGAATAAAATCATGACGCAAGTGAACTGTTGTCTAAGATAGCTAATTTCTTTTTCTTTTCTCTTTCTCCCGCCTTTTCCATGTTTGTTACTCTTCTGAAATGATTGCCAAAATTCTCTCTCTCTCTCTTTTTTTCTCTAGTCCCCTCTACACATTTCTGTTTCCTTTTGATTCTATCCTCGCCCACATCTATTTCTCCTATCCCTAGATTCCCTTTGTTGTGCCAGGTAATTCCCCGCTAAGCTGCAGGGATCTGGAAGGAGGTACAGTCTTTGGATGGGGATAAAGCTGCCCAGACATGTCTTATCCTCTTTACTCTGACCCCTCTTTCATAGACCCTGAAGAATACCTTATATTCGGGGGTCAACACCAAAGCTAAAAATACAACCTTGTCCTGAGATCCTCTTTCGGCAAATGAATGCAAGCTAGTTCTCTTTTAAGCTATTGTTCCGGAGACAGGCTTTAGAAGAGGACAGAATAAGGTGAGCCACCTTGGTGCTTCCAGCTTACCTAGGGAGAAGTTTTGATTGCTCTTAGAAGCTTGATTGCTCTTAGAGACTGAGGTTAAAGAAGTTTAAAAAGCAAAAAGGAAGGACCAATTTTAATAGTTAACTATAAAGGATTCCTAGAGTTCCTTTTCTTCCATCTGATAGAGAAAAGGAGCAACTCCTGTGCCTTTGTCTTGCAGGTCAGCTTTCTTCTGCTCGCCAGGAGTTTATACAGCTATTCAGGAGTAAAAGATAACCAAGGATGAACTCAAACCTCCCCTGGGGCCTTAAAAGCCATCTCTTTAGTTGCTAATCGGCTGAACCCACACATCTTAGATATATAAATTTTAATCAGCTTCCCTCCCATTTTTTTTTTTTTCTTGTCTTTCAGAGACTGGGTTCCACCTACAAAGAGTTTGGAATCAATTTTGAAAATACAGGAGATCAGCTTCTTGCCTGGGATTGTTCTTGAGATGCCAGCTAAGATGACCTAATTCCCCTCACCTTCTTCTCAGGCACTACGAGGATTTCTGTATGGCCACTTTCATTCCATAGCTGCAAACACAATGCCGCCCACTGACCTTCTGTTGCAAAAGAAAACCTCGTGCCTCTTTAAAAGCTGTTTGTTTGGGTTTTTGTTTTTTTGTTTTTTTAGTGTTTGCTTTAGCTACTAATTGAAAATGTCTAGAATACTTTTAATTCTTCTAAGACACTATAAAAAGTCTCTTGGCGTACAAATGTCTTAAGTAGTAGGATGCTTTCCAGGAATCAAAAGATGGAGGAACAATACCATATAGATTCTATTCTTGGGCTCTGAACTCAGACTACCTGGGTCAAATGCCTATATCAATGCTTATGGCAGTGCCATCTTTGGGAGAGTTACCTGATATTTCTGTAGCTCAGTTTTCTCATACTGAAATGAGAATAATGGTCTCGTGTTATAGGATTTGGAGAAGGAATAAATAAGCTAATGCATGTAAAGCACTGAGCATAGTGTCAAATTTGATATAAACACTCAGTAGAAGTGGTAATTATCTTGGCCATTGGAATAAAGGAGTAGAAAGGGAAGAGGCAGGCACTGAATCACAGTATATGAATTCTAGTGGTCTCAGCTACTTGTCCTCAGCAGGAATGTCCTTGCTTGTGTTATCTACTCTTACGTTCTCAGAGCTCCTGGTGTGACATGGAGTGCAGGCACAATGCCCAGTGGTATTTCCTGTATGGTCAGAGAGAACGTGGAGTTTTTAATGTGGAGGAAAAAGTAAGTGGCATCACACTCAGACAATAGGATAATTACAGTGAAATAGTCAAGAGCATGGACCCTGGAGACAGAATGCCTGAATTCAAGTCCAGACTCCCTTGCTTATTAGCTGTCTGATCTTGTACAATTCATCTTAACCTTTCTATGTGCTTTAATTTTCTCATCTCTCAAGTAGGAACAAGAATAGTCCTCCCCTACAGAGTTGTCAGCATTAAATGAGAAAATGCACATAGGCCCAGCTTAAGAACTCAATGAATGGTAGTTTCTATTATTATTAGCAAAGAGTCCATTTCATGGGTCTTTCTTTGTAAAAACTCATTGCTTTTTGATCTGTTCACAGGTGTGAGTAAAACCAGTTTGTCCTCACGAAGTCACTTTTAGGTGCCGAGTTACCCAGAGAAATCGGAGTTAAGATTGACATTCTGGAAGGGGCTCTTGAAGCTTTTCAACAGAAATCAATTTTTTTTTGTTTGTTTGGGAAGCAGAAGTGCATATGTTTTGTAAGAATTTGACTGGTTTCTCAAATGGACCTCAGTATGGATGTCCTCACTCCACATAATGGGCAGCTGTGAGATGATTAGATGTGAGCAGTGATCATGGTCTACTAGTTAAAGCAGATTACCAGGCATCACAAACTGAGAGGCCATTTCTGCCTCCACCACTGGCTGACTGGGCAAGTCACCTCACCTCACCTCACCTCACCTCCTTTTTCCAGCTTCAAAATGAGGATAATAAGATTCCTCTACCCACACAGGGATGTTAGGTAGCTTAGTTAATTGATGTTTGCAATATGCTGGGAGATAAAAGGCGGTATGGAAATATAAAATATATTAAAGAAGAACAAAGTAAGATGTTAAAAGTGCCTGACAATGCAAAAGAACTAACAGATTGGGCAACAGAACCTGGAAGATAATAAAGTTGGTGTAACCCTAAATCATAATATTGATACTAGGGTTTTGAAGAGCTCGTTCAAAATAATCTCTTTTGATATACAATAGTAAATTTCTGAGTATTGCAACACCTTCCTTCTTTTCCAAATGAACACTGGCTTTTAAAAAAAATGGGAGGTAATTATTTCAATCAAGGTTAAGTCTTTCCTATATTCTTCCATGAATAGATAGGACATTTGTAATACTAACCCGTGGTGTTGAGAGTGGCATCCTAATAATACTTTTTTTTTTTAAAAAGATTTTATTTATTTGCTTAACAGAGAGAGAGAAAGCACAAGCAGGGGGAGTGGAAGGCAGAGGGAGAAGCAGGTTCCCCATTGAGCAAGAAGCCCAATGTGGGATTCAATCTCAGGACACTGGGATCATGACCTGAGCTGGAAGCAGATGCTTAACCGAGTGAGCCACCCAGGCACCCCAATACTTATTTTGTTTTTATGTTGTTTGTCTTAGGTCAAAGATCAGACACTGTCTATCCAGGAAAATTAGCTAGATAAGAATTCTTCAATAAATAATTTTAAAAAGTCATTCTTTCTCATCTCCCAATTGAATTTAGAAACCACTTTGACTTTTCTCTGCTCATGGCAATAAAAACTGACTTGATCAAAGTGACCTTTTTTTCTTCTTCTTTTTTGTTCCTATTTCGGAGCCATCTGGTTTGACAGCCATAAGAGTTGTTCTTTTGCAGTCTTTAGAAATGCCCCCTAGAGGCAAATAACCATTTGGCAGAGCCAGTAAATACAAAATACAAAAGAATATTTCCTGCTTGTTCTTTCTAAAGTGGTGTGTGGAGGAGTCAGGACGGGCGGGAACACCTGCTGCTTACTTGGCAGATTTATAGAGCCATTTCAGGTGGGACATACATTTTCAGGCCCAAAGGAATTTGATCTCATTTCCTCTCTATAGCAAATAATGGAGCAGCACTTTGGTACGCAACTGTGTATGGTGGCAACCTTGGATAGTTTAAAAAGTTTGCAGAAACCATCCTTCACAATAAAATACATGTGTGAGTACTGACTTAGAGTTCTTGGAGAACTCCCAGCCCATTCATCTTTCTTATCACCTTTACCAATGTCCTTTATTAAGACACCCTGAAAAATAAGACTTTTGAGGGGCTGTGGGCTGAGATCTGAGTTACAAACACAAAACACCTCACCTACTCAAAAATGTAGCTTTGGTTGCTTGGGGTAAGAGTTTCTTGTCTTGATGGCATTGTATAGATTACACATTGTTGTGTTTTGTACATTATATATTGACCATGTCTCACTAATCTTTGTATATATATATATACATATATATCTCAGCATTACAGAGATCAGGCTAAACTCAGAGATTCATCAGACAGGAGATATTTGAGCTTTTTACTTCCTTGGGTTCTGCGGATAAAAATTGGGGATTAGTTGGAAAAAGAAAGCCAACTGTCCTTTCATTAAAATTACACTGGGTGAATGTCAGAAGACACTGGGGAGACAGGGAAAAACTTACTAGAAAGGAGGGGTTTTTGGTTTGCATTTCCCTGGAACAGTGTACAATATATTGAACTTGTTTTTTAAATTTGTCTCAGTAAAAGTGCCTGCCAAGTTCATGTACGAGATCTTAAGTTTGCCATAAGGAGTTAAGTTATTTCCAATTTTTTTCAAACAATAAGCTATAAATAACACAAACAATGACAGGATTGTGTTGATTTCCTCCTGATGTACCCTGGCTAAGGGTCTTGGTCAGAAACCTGAGGTGGACAGCAGGAATTCTGTCTGAACTACAGGGTGATCCATTGCTTTTCCAAGATTAGCCAAGGAGGCACCTTTCAGGAAGCAGGCCTCCTCTCCAGGCGCTTGCTGTGGGGTTTCTGAATTATTTACTGTGTGAGAGGGCTCCTGGCTTTGAGCACAGGGAATGTGGTTCTTCAGGCTATAAAAGCTTAAAATAGATGCATGTCTCTCTTCCCTCTCACTATTTATGTACAACCATGTTATCCATCCCTACTCCCCTCCCCTAGGCATCTTTGTTTTGTTTTGTTTTGTTTTATTTTTTCCCCTGGTGGCAAGGGACAATAACACTTAATTTTTACTTATTAGGAGTTGCTGTCAGGATGTTCACTTTTCCAGGAGAGCGCTTGTGGAATGGGCGGTGCAGAATCACATTCATAAATTCATTGTGGTTTATCTCAGTGCTGTTACAAATGGCAGGCGATCAGAAATTAGCGTTGCATTTAAGCACAGCCACGTAACTGGAAGATTGCTTCTGGGCATGCTGCATGGCTCATGATTTTTCCATGTTCCTAAAGTGTGTGCCTTAATGATTCATTAATTAGAAGCTTTTATCTGAACCAGTTGTCCCATCATTAATTGGTGTATGTTTCATCCAACCAACTTAAGGCAACTAGTGATTTACTCTTGATTCCTTGGGTGAAGACTGCATGATATGGACCCTGATTGCCTTCTTTTCTTCATGGCTATTGAGCTTATACATTCATCCAGTCATGTCAGTGATGGCAGACCTGCATGCCCTCAGCTTAATGGGAGATCCTAACTGAGCTCAAGGAAATCTGGGAGGAAAATGAATGATATGATGAGACCAAAGGGAATTACATCTGCTTCCATTTGCCTTGAACTGAGTAGGCGTTCAACAAATATTTGTTTTTTGTATGATTTCATTGTTATTTTGTTATCAGATTAGAAAGTGGTGAGAGGTCATGGGAAAAAAATCTGGGAAAGTTAGCATTTGTTCCCTAATTCTGGAAAGAAAGGCTTCAATTCATTTGCTATCAGTTCAACAACTCAGGCCAAGGTAGATGTCTTTGTCCCACCTGAAACCCTTATGCTCAGTTTGGTTTAAAGGCACTTATTGAACCTCTATTACATGCTCTGCCGAGCCCAGTGCTGATGCTGGGAGCAAAATGATGATCGCTTGAGGATCCCACTGTCTTACGGAGAGCCAGTTATGAAGATATACAATTTAAATATGCCAGGTGTGCTTTTGGTCACGCTTCCTAGAGTTGCCGAGGCTAGAGTTTGCTCTTGAATACAAAGAGAAATTAACCAGACAAAAATAGCTTTTGCCATGTGTCTTGTTTGGCCTACTTTTCAGACATTATTGGATTGCCGGTGCTTATGAGTTAAGTTTGATTTTTACTTTTCAGTGTTCCATTCTGGCATCTTCCTTGAGCATGCAGACCCTCTGGATACAGGACATCCTTAAGTAAAGTTATGTTTACTGACTGCGACAGTTCATTCTATCAAAAGGTAGACTCAAGTAGTCTCTGAAAGGAAGAATACCATGGGTTTGGGACCATCTTCAGGGTCCCATCCAGACCTTGTCCAACATGCTTTCTAGGTATTCAAAGTCAACAATGGTCTATATCAGGGCTTGCCAGACTTTTTCCATAAGGTCAGATAGTAAATATTTAAGGTTTTGCAGGCTAGACAGTCACACTGCAACTACTCAACACTGCTTCTGCAGCTTGAAAGCACTTATAGAGCATACGTAAATGATGGGTGCAACTAGATTCTAGTGTAACTTGACAGTAACAGGAGAGGGCTGGATTTGGCCCTTGGGCCATTGTTTGTTGAGGCTGTAGCATTCAACAGATATATCTAGCAATTATTTGAAGTCAAAAAATATTTAAGAATTTTAAGTAAATACCTGAACTTAAGATATCGAACATTAATACCAGGAGTCTAAACTCATTTTTAAATTCTTTTTTTTTTTTTTTTTTTAAAGATTCCACCTATTCATTTGACAGAGATAGAGACAGCCAGCGAGAGAGGGAACACAAGCAGGGGGAGTGGGAGAGGAAGAAGCAGGCTCATAGCGGAGGAGCCCGACGTGGGGCTCGATCCCATAACGCCGGGATCACGCCCCGAGCCGAAAGCAGACGTCCAACTGCTGTGCCACCCAGGCGCCCCTCATTTTTAAATTCTTATTCAGTGCGTACTTGATGTAAAATATTGCATAAAGGATGAGGATAAAAAGAAATGAAAGTTGGTGTTTAATCTCAAGGTATAATTTATGGGGAAGATCTATTTTGCAGATGTAGAAACAGAGATCCTCAAAACTGACTTGCTCTTGGTTACATAGTAGCAAATCCAGGACTTGGAATCAGGCCCCAGGGAGCTCAGGCCTCTTTTCCCAGCGTAGAATTTTGTTTGATAGGTGAAGATCCTTGGGTCAGAATGAAGTCTATGTGAAAGAAGAGAGGATATATGATTCATCGAGGTTCCCATACCCTTGTATCTTTGCTTCTTTCTCTGCTAGAAATAACTAAAAGAAGAAATTGAAGCTGTTTTCTTTTTTTTTTTTTTAGGATTTTATTCATTTATTTGACAGAGATAGAGATAGCCAGCGGGAGTGGGAGAGGAAGAAGCAGGCTCATAGCAGAGGAGCCTGATGTGGGGCTTGATCCCATAATGCTAGAATCAAGCCCTGAGCCGAAGGCAGTGCTTAACGACTGCGCCACCCAGGCGCCCCTGAAGCTGTTTTCTTAACAGGGCTCAGTCATGCCACAGTTCATGCTAACAACAGAATCACCTGACTTCCCTTGCTGCCAAGAATTCACCATGTGTTAACCATAGGCATCTATGAGACTTCAAAACAGTTTTGTTCTCATTTGGCAAAAGGATCTCGTACTTTCCTCAGGGCTTCATAATGCTCATGGGCAGAGAAACAGAGTTATCATTGCTGGACTGAAGGAGTTATTGGGAAAATTATTCTTTAGTGTTTTGATTTGAATTCAGCTAATAAATAAAACACAACTGCCATTTCCAATAGTCGTTTTGCAATCTCATTCCTTGTGATATCTCTGCAGCATTTGGTAATGTTCTTTGCCACTCTCTTTTTGAGAAATTCCATGACACGGAACTCTCTTCTCCTAAAATGAAAGTTTTCTCAAAGAACATTCCTAAACCCTCAACATTTTGCATTACTTATCCTCTTTCAGCCCTTCCTGCTCTTAGGGCTTTAACTTTTACTTCTAATTGAAGAAAAAGGAAAGGAGAAAGAGAAAATACATATTTGGCACTCAAAGTGGATCTAGATCTAGAGATAGAAAATACAGCTCCTTCCTTTGAGGATTTCACAGTCTAATAGAGAGGGAAAAAAGAAAAGATAATGACTATAGATTGTAGATGCTAGCAGAGGTGTGTACAGGGGGGTCAAAGGTGAATACTTAGGGTGTGGAAAGGTGACTGTGAAAGCTTCTCAGAAGAAAGAAGAAATCTTAATATAAATTATCAGGGTGAAGAAGTTTGACCCCTCAAGACAGAATTTGCGGCTCCTAAGTATCTACCCAGACTGTGACAAATCTGACACTGGCTTCCTATTACCCCTTTCCCTATTGCTTCCCTGACTAGATCAAAAGCTTCTGGAGTTCAGGGATGAGACGTGTTCATCTTAGTGTCTTCAGCACCTAAGCTGTGCCTGGCGCCTAACAGAGGCTCAGTAATAGTTACTGAAAGATAGAGATTATTATTCCTACTTTATCACTGAGAACTGAATCTCGTAATTAAAAAATGAATTTATATATCACTCATCATCAGGGAAATGCAAATCAAAGCTACAATGAGATGCCACCTCACACTTGTCAGAATGGCTAAAAATGAAACACAAGAAGGTGTTGGTGAGGATGTGGGGAAAAAGGAAGCCTTTTGCATTGTTGGTGGAATGCAAGCCAATGCAACCTCTGTGGAAAACAGTATGGAGGTTCCTCAAAAAGTAAAAATAGAACTACCCCACGATCCAGTAATTGTACTACTGGGTTTTTACCTCCAAAATACAAAAACACTAATGCAAAGGGACACATGCACCCCTATGTCTACTGCTGTATTATTTGCAATAGCCAAATTATGGAAGCGGCCCAAGTGTCCATCAATAGATGAATGGATATAGAAGTTGTGGTACATATATATATATCTTGCCATTTGCAATGACATGAATGGAGCTAGAGAGTATAATGCTAAGCAAAATAAGTCAGAGAAAGACAAATACCACACGATTTCATTCATATGTGGAATTTAAGAAACAAAACAAGTGAGCAAAGGTGAAAAAAGAGAGAGAGAGAAATCAAGAAAGTCTTAATTATAGTTTTGATGCTTACTAGAGGGGAGGGAGGTGGGGGATGGGTTAAATAGATGATGGGGATTAAGGAGAGTACTTGCCATGATGAGTACCGGGCGTTGTATGGAAGTGTTGAATCACTATATTGCACACCTGAAACTAATATAACACTGTATATTAATGATACAAGGATTAATATTTTGAAAAATGAATTTATATGTTACTGAACATTGAGTATTGGGAGGTGCTGACAGTTAAACACAGGCCTTGACAAGTCTTTCACCTCTTTTTGCTTCAATTTACCTAATTTGACATCTCAGGTCCTACCTTCACTCCAGAGTTTCAATTCCCAGTCTCCGCTTTTTTTTTTTTCTTTTTTACATTCTCTCTGAATGTCCTACCTCAAACTCAGCACGATCACAATAGAACTCCTTATCTTTCTCCTGAATGGGGATGAGTTTTTCTTTCTGTGTGACACCAGTATGTATGATATCAGTACCCATTTTCTTGTTGTAGTCTTAGACTCTGGGATGTGGGAGTAAATTACATAAGAACATAGGAAGCAGGGATCATTTGGCTGACAGAACTTTAGAGAATTTGGGCACAAGGCAGCTCCCATACCATGATAGTTGGTCCTCAACCTGACTTCTAGAGCAGCACCGTCCAATAGCTATGACATGTGAGCCACAAATATAAACCGCATATGTAATTTTACACTTTCTTATAGCAATATTTAAAAAGTAAAAAGAGATAGGTAAAATTGGTTCTAATAGCATCTTTTGTCCACTGCTCAATAGCCACATACAACTAGTTATAGTATAGTGAATGATGTACTTCTAGAAAATCTTTCACAAAGATTTTCTAAGCTACAAAATAACATTAAATTTCTAAGTCCCCTCCCATCATTTGCATCCCAGTTTTGATTCAATACCTTTACTAATCACATTCAATTGATTGGAAGGCAGGTGGTCATTATGAGGGCAGGGGAGGGAAGCTATCAGGAAAAAGAGATTAATGATGCAATTATAACCCTTTGTCTTGATGCATATTTGATCAGAAAAATCTCAATTATATGTGACACACATATTTACAGAGGTGACATGTTCACAGGAGTGACTTATTTACAAGAACACTGTGGCTGTTAGATTTCTAGTCTAAGATCTGGAGAACATTTATTTTATAGAAGTCTTCTAAATCAATTAGGTGGGAAGGGAAGCCATGATGAAGTCTCTGACCTTTCAGTCATTTTGCTTGGAGACCTTCTCCAGGGGTGGATAGAAAGGATGGGAGAAGGTTAAAAGTTTCCTGCTCACTTCACACTTACTGTTTCTTCCACTTATTAATGGATGTTATTAATGAACGGTTATTAATGAATGTCCCAACATGACCTACTAATCCTTGTCTTCAAGCTATTTCCTATCTCCTAAACTCAAAACCATAATGCTCTCTGATTCTTTCCTCTCTTTCTTCTTTCTCCAATTGGATACAAGGTCCTATAAATTCCTTATTCACAGAGTTGCTTGTATCCTCTTGCTTCCATTTTATTCTTAATGTCACTTCTGAGGTCCCCAACTCCATCACTTCATAGTTTGACCAATGCAAAGATCTCCAAAATGATTTTGCCGTCTTGAGACTCTGCGTTTCCCATCCTCTTTCACCATCAGATTTATTTTTCTAAGACACTACTTAGAGAACACTTCCCTCTCTCAATTCCTCTTTAACTAATTAAAACAAAAATTAAAACCTGCAATTACCTCACTTTATAAAGAAGAAATTTAAACTGATTAATAGTAAGTTATTTATCTAGAACGACTCAATTTAAAAATGGAAGAGCTGAATTTAAACCCAGGCTTCCTGATTTTAAATCTTGTATGCTTTCTACTTTAGAATAATGTCCTGGGTTTTTTGTCTTTATTCCAGGATTTACCTAACCTCAATCTTACATAACATGTCAATCTTCTCTTTAACTCCCATACTCAAACCTATCTGTTATTCCTTAAGAAACCATTCATTCAGCCATTGTATGAATATTTACTAGGCATAGCACGTGTAAGACATTCTGTCAGGCACCTAAAGGGGCTAACCTTCACAGGCTGTGTGGGGAATAAGTCTTGACAAGGTAGTAGGAGGCCAAAGCACTGACAGTGCTGAAAACCAGGCTAGGAGTTTGAGATTTAATTCATTAGATAGCTTCTGATTAAGAGTGTAAGATGACAAATCAGGCAGAGTGTGCATAACACATTAAAGTCAGGGAGCTTGGGTACCCTGAGGTTGCAAAGTAGTAGGTCTTGAAAAGAACAAAGCCTTTGTCGAAAAAACAAAGATTTTTTTTGTTTGGCTCACAAGCTGGTTGTGTGTGTGCAGAAGGAAAAGCAGCAATTTGTTAAAAATGCGAATGGGGGAGATTTGTAGAGTGGAGGGAGATTATTTAAACTCTTTATAGATCGTTGTAACTTTTTACTTGTGACAGGCAGGTACTCCTTTATAATTAATAAAAATGAAGGAAATTTAAAATAAACACTTCATTTTATACCCAGCCAGAGGCTCCTGCTACTTGCCCCATAAAGCATGAATTGATCTATTTAAATGGAAAAAATACCACATCAGGTTTACTGCCTATATTAAGCCTGTCAGTCATTCTTCTTATAGTACCTTTCTCCCCCAAATTACCAAACACCTTAGAAACACTGTCTGGAATCTCTTATGATGAAGCAACATATGCAAAAATGGTTAATAGCATGGATGCTGCCGGTCCTTGCTACAATGCTTATAGCAGACATGGCCAACCGAGGTCATCACCCATTTCCACAGATCCTGCTGGAGTCTCAGAGTGCTTCTCAACACTGGTCTTGAGGCTGTTGCTACCAGTCAGTGAGAATTAAATGAAAAATGATACACATTTGCCCTTCTTACTATAGTAAAAAAAAGAGCACTTATTCGAGTTTGAATCACATTTTTATCACTGTGTGACCTGGATCAGGATAATAAGCCTATCTGACCTCTAGTTTCCTATGAAATTGGGCATCATCTCATTGATAGTTTTCTTATGAGGAGTAAGTGAAATCTTATCCTGGCTGAAGGAGCCCTTCATCATCTCTCTACATTTGCTTATATCCAGTTAAAACTTTTGACTTAAAATGCTTACTGTTGTTATTCTGCACTTATTTATGCTTGGTCTAAATGTACCACCGAGTGAAAGATATTAATTCAGTTTGATCTGGAAAACAATGACTTATTTTCTGTCTGTTGCCTCTAGGGCAAAGGCACCAGGAGCAGCTCTGATGCTTAATCTGCTCTTCCAAAACTCATGGTCCTGAGCCAGTCTCATCAGCTGTCATATTGTTGCCCCTTTTTGGTCAACTATCATTCAGATGTTATTCTCATATTACTTTCATCTTGAGCTTTCTCAGCAGATTTAAAATTCTTTAACTCTCTCTCTTTCTCTTTTTCTGCAGTGTGTATATAAAGACTTTGACAAGTGCCTAAAAGATGCCATATAGTCTGGATTCCATGAAGACTATGCTATTGGAGTTGATCAGGGATATGAATCAGTCTAGAATAGAACCTAGAAAAAGTCAGCTTCCCATACATTCGTCCGTCCATCCATCCATCCATCCATCCATCCATCCAACCATCCATGCAATGCATATTGAGCACAAACTCTGTGTTAGATCCTAGAATACATGTGGACATTTAACAATGAATAAGCTTTGTTCTTTCATGGGGTTTCTAATGAGAGAATATGAATGAAAAGTGGTTGTCTTTAAGGAAAGAAATAAATAATATGATTTTAGCTATTACCAAGTTCTATGAAGAGAAGTACAGAGGATCTGAAGAGAGGACTATCTTGAAGCCAGCAAGTGAGATTGCTTGAAAGCAGTGGTTAAAGAAGAGATCTAGAGAACAGGAAGCCGGCAAGATTTGGAGGAGTAATTAGATCTCAGGTGATTGATGATAAAAGAGTGACCAGCAGAATACATCCAAAAGGGCCAGATGCAAAGGGATGCTTACCCTTAACCTCTCTTTTAGCTTATTTCTGGGAAGGAATTTCTCTCAGGAACTGGGCCAGGTTGGTGGATGTGAGGAAAATGGCTGTATCTAATTAAGGGGAAAGACGGCAGGAGCAGTAGGAAGAATTTTCTTTCCCAATTGTACTTAACCCATTACACATCTGGCAGGTTTTCATAATTTCCTTAATTTCAAAGAAAGCAGATCAAAGATCAGGTATGATTATTGCATTAAAGTAAAAAAAAGATGATAACTCCTCCTCTGGGAGTGTCAAAATGAAGCCCCCTTACAAATTCTTCACAAAGGTTCCAGACTTCAACACAATGCTTAGGCGGATGATTAAAACTATAGCAACAAATTAGGTGCAATTAAAGATTTTCAACTTTCCCACATACCTGAAACCAAAGCTGTGAAAAAAGGGCGTATGTCAGGTAATTAATTGCCAAGAAATATTTAATAACCTCTCCTCTGCTACATTTAACACGAGGCATGAGTGCTTTGTTTGGACTTAATCATACGGTTCCCCGGAGCCACGGGCATGTTACCGCAGCACACTGAAGGAAGAAAGCCCCGAAAGCGCGGTTTGTTGAATTTGCAACTCTTGCCACACCACTTCACACCTGAATTCTTTATCCTTTGGGCACACATAATACAACCACAATGCACTGTAGTAACATCCACTTTATAAGCAGAACTTTCATCTACCCACAGCTTCCTCCTTTTTGTAAAACCGTTTGGCTGTCTCGAAATGACAGCAGCCAAGCTTCTCTCTTTGTAGCCTGACGGGTCAAGGACCCTGCGGAATTCAGGAAAGAGATGATTTTAAGAATCGTTTTGCTCTAATAACAGAGTGGAGACTCCTTTAATGTTAAGATCCCCTAGAGAAGGGCATCCTATTAAAAGTATTGACTCTTGAGAAGCGTAGGTGCCTGGCAACTTTCGAAGTGCGTAATGCCTTGTGCCAGCTCTCTCTTCCCAGGCCCATTCCAGCTTTGCAGCATATTTAGAACAGGAGGCATTGAGAAAAACTCTATCTTTTTTTTTTTTTTTAAGTATCCAAATCTGTAACAGACGGGATGGTGGATAAATGTCGACTACAGTTGCCAAAATTTGCAAAGGCAGATCTCATTGGCTTTGGATTTTAGCGTGCTAGATGACAGTGGAAATGGGTGGTGTTATTTGAATTTAAGAAAGTATTTGCTGAGCCAGTTGGGTTAGGTCTGAAAGTTTTGCTGGTGAGGAGTTTACACATCCAATTTCTTATAGAAAGGGGGTTAATATCAGCTCTAAGTGGGGGGGCTTTTAAAATGAGCTTTCCCAAACCTGAACTAAAAAAAAAAAATTGCTTTAAACTGGGAAAAAAAGAAATTATTTTAATTTTTTTAATTTTTAAAAAATGTTTGAAAGATTTTATTTATTTATTTGACAGAGAGAGAGGCAGCAAGAGAGGGAACACAAGCAAGGAGAGTGGGAGAGGGAAAAGCTGGCTTCCCACAGAGCAGAGAGACCAATGCAGGGCCTGATCCCAGGACCCTGGGACCATGACCTGAGCTGAAGGCAGAGGCTTAATGACTTAGCCACCCAGGCACCCCGAGATTAATTTTATTTTGTGCCTGAAGATAAATTTGGTTTCCTCACCTCAATGCATTTGCGTATAATTCTGACACTATTTGTTATCTATTTGACTTGAAAAATATAACAAATATGGTCAGAATATATATACTTTTCCTCAGCACAGCTGGTCAGAAAGTAAAAATTCATTTATTTTGCAGGTGTTTTATTTTCTACACCATTTACCAGTTTTCATTTCACCCACCTGCTGTCGCCTTCTCCTATACACACTCCCCCAGAACTTCTCCTCTCTGCTCCAACACAAATTCTCTACAAAGACATGGATTTATCATTTGGTTTGGTTTCACACAATTGCCCTCAAGCCCACCCTGATTTGTTCTGGTCTTAGCTAGGGACTAATTTTTGTGTTTGGAAATACTCCAGCCATGAAAAACCTTCCAAGTTCCCAGAAAAGGTATCTTTCTCATTTCTCCAGAAGCCTATCTGGGGAAGTTCAGGGGAAATGGTCACTACTCTCAGAGCAGAGTATCTCAGAGAATTGAATTTGCAATCAGTGTCCATTTCCCGGAATGGGGGAGGGCATCTCTTCTGTGTGCCTTAGGCTGTATGAGGAAAGGTGAGTTTTATCAGTTGGCATTTAAAAGCTCAGTGAATTGTACATGAAAAGAAGCATGTAGAAGGTCTATTTTTAATATGCCAGGGCCTGTTCTTTGTCATTAGACTTGAAATTTTCATGTATTCATGGCTTCTCCAGAGAAATCCAATCCGTGGGTGCAGAAGGAAAAACTCTGGAAATTCTGAAGGTTCTCAATTGATATTGTTTTAGAAGTTGCAGCTTTGGGTTGCAAAGAACACCAAGCAGTCATGCTGGGTTACTTCTTGCTCAGGCTAGCTCCTCTGGGTCTATTAATTTCAAAATCCTGACTGTTAAAAGAATTACCTGGGTATTTCTTTCAAAGTATAGGCTTCTTGCCCCACTCCCAGAATTTCGATTTGGTTGGTCTGGAATAAAGCCCAGAAACTTATAATACAAACAAAAATTAAAAAAAAAAAAAACAATCCCTAGGTGACTAATGCTTTGCACAGCCAGGTTGGGGAGGCCATCACTCTTGTCACGCTAACCAGCTTGTTTTGGAACTGAACCCTGACCTTAGCTTCATTAGTACCACATGCTGGATACCGCAGCTAACTGGCTCCATTTGGGAATATATAACCTTGTCTCTGATCTTGCTGGAGGGCATCGATGTGAGAAAATAACCCTTACAACTATTTGCTAGCATAGCTCAATGTGTGATTTCAATACTGCCCTTTAGTCCCCAACTATACTTTCAAAAAGTGTTTTAATCTTCAAGAGAATATCTACATTTGAGTGCAGAAAAAAGGAAACCTGATTTTAAATTGCTTTTTCCCAGTAAGAATGATTCTATACATTTTAATGACCCTTTCAAAAAATTTGAATTTAAATCTTTTTTTTTTCCCGAGCAGGAATTACACCACTTTTAATGATTTATCACAATCGCTAGAAAGATAGATTCTTATTATCTTCTACATTTTTTTCCCCTCTAGGTTAGGATGAGGGATAATAGGTCCTGAACAAGGGCCATGTGCAGTGTTTGTATGTGTGTAAATAAAATCATTAAGGACTGAAGGTTCATTTTTTTTTTCCTTCAAAGGCAGGCCTAATCCAACTGCGAGGTCATCTCATTGTTTGCAATGATGCATGTTTCTGTATGCCAGGCCTGTTTTCGCACTTCTTATGACCATTATTAATGGAGAAAATCAAAGAATAGAGGATTCAGTTTGTACCAAGATGAGATGTAAGAGAAAGGATAACAGGTCAAGAAAAAAACTCGAAATTCTATGCCTTGAAGAAGGCAAAAGATTTCAACGGACCAAATGATTTATCTAAGTCTACCTGGCACACATTAACCAAGATGGTTTACTGAGTAATCGTTCTCAAACAGGAACACGGTGGACATTTTGAAAAGAATTTGGGAGCTCAAGAAAGCTCTGTGCTCAGTGAAGCTGAGCCTGGCCCCAAGCTCCAGATGGGAGCAATGCAGACTGATTAGCATCAATGCCAAGAGAGATAAGGAAACGTACCCAGGCGCTGTGTGGCTGGGCTCTGGGTCACTGGCTCCTAAACTTCAGTGTGCATAAGAATCCCCTGGGAGGTTTGTTGACAATTCCGAATCCCGGGAACCATCCACTGAAGTCCTGATTGATTAGGCCTGGAACCAAAATAATAACCATTTGAATTAGCTAGCGCTGTGATTTAGATCACATTTTGAGGTATACTGCTCTAGATAGTATATATGGTGAACATAATAGCAGATTTAAAAGTAAACATCCCCTCATTTTTAAAAGGAATGCCATGACTACTGTAGAAAATACGGAAGCTTCAGAACACCAGAAGGAAACAACTTTTCAAACGCCCCTAATTTGAGTGTTCCCTGATGTTGTCTGCCAAGATCTCTTTTCTTCCCTCTTTTTGCGAAGTCCCGTGAATTTCCTCCTTAGGCGTCCCATAGGTAGCACCTGGGTGGAAGTTACTCTCCATTTTAGTATGTTTAAATGCTAGCGCCCCCCTTTAAATCATGTATCTCCTCCTTTGATTAGTCACACTTAGATGTCCTAAAATCATTTCAAACTTAAACATATCTAAAACCATCTCATTTTTACTATCAAAACTAGCTTCATTCCGCTTTTTGCTAAAAGGAACAATATTCTCCCCAGTATATGCTAGAAACTTCTGTAATACTTCTGTTTTCCACATCACTGTTTTCTAACCAGTTGCTAAGTCCTTTTAATTCATTCTTCCCAAATGCTCCTTGCAATCTTCCTTTCTATCCCAGGCACACATCAGGGTTGTGCACTTGCATGGCTATACTGACTTTGAAATATTGAAATATTTTCCTCTAGCCCTGCTATCCCTGCCCTGCATCCCGTAAATGCTCACCAACACCTCACCACTCAGTCCTTTATCTTGGACTGCCCCCCCCCCCAACAACCTTGCATAATCCAGCGGCTTCAGAGTTTATACCTGACCCTGCTTCAGGGACCCTCTAGAACCACAGCTCAGCCAGCGTCTCCTCTGGTTGGTCAGTATCCATGCTACACAGGTTGTTAAATAGGCTGGTTATCACTTTTGCTCGGTTCATTCCTGAAACCCATCCTAAAACGACCCTTTGTACCTAAAATACTATAGCCGTGAATCATCTACACTTCCTAAATCCAGCCTCTCAGAACTTGAACTGTTTATGCACCACTACCACATCCTCCTTCCTAAAAATCTGCTGTCATCATCAGTCTCCCCTGCTCTGAAACCTTATTGGAATGCTTATCTAATTCAATTCTATAAACTCTCAATAGCTTACTATATGATAAGCACCAACCATTTCGGACACTGAGAAGTTACGAAGATCACATTACTTGGTCACTAGATAGAAAATTTAGGAGGTTTAATATGAACACCAATAAAAATTGGAGAAGGCAGAATGTGATAAGAAAAGAGGCACAGGACTCGATAGAATTCGGAGGACAATCTTGTTCTGAATATTATCTCATGTCACTGGGGAGATGGGTGCTTGTTTTACTCTATCGTTTCAAAGTCTCTTTCTTATCTGTATTTCCATGGCCACATGCCTTCTTGTGTCTCAGTAACAATCCTGACTTTTACACCTAGTTCCATGATCTGCCCCTTCTTTCTCCCATGGAAATGACCATGTTTCGATGAACAATCAAATTTCTTAAACAATAGGGAGATTAAAATTTTCTTTATCATCAAACCTTCTTGTCATCTGTAGTGGGTATGTTGCCATGGTGTTTTAGTGCTTACAATGTATTGAAAAAGGTTAAAACTGTTTTTTACTTTGCTTTTTCTATTATACAAATAAATAACTTAAAATCCTCTTTGTCCCACCACCAACAAAAAACTATTTGCATTTGTAATCTATTTTAAATTTTATTTCTATGAATATTTCTACAAGTATAAGTTTATAAAAAATATATCTTATATCGTGTTAAAATTGACATTATAAGATAAGGATTTTCCCGTTACTAAAATTGATTTGTAAATGTAATTACTGGCATCATGACATTCCCTCACACTCAAATCACTTAATCATTCCACATTGTCGTGTACTTAGGTTGTTTCAATTTTTACTACGGTTATAAACAATGCTGTATTATCTATAATAAAAGTTGTACATAAAACTATGTCTCATATTATTATCATTATATCTATTCCAAGAAGTGGGTTTATGAGGTGTTTAAATAGTTTAAGGTTCTTACAAAATACAGTCGATTACTTTCCAAAGGCTATCTTTAAATCAATGTTTATTATTAACAATAAAAAAAAAGGTACTCATTTTACCATACCCCCTTCACAATAGTATTATTTGATTGCTAATTTAATGAGAAAAAAATACTATTTTTTTATTTGATAAGTATTCAAATTAAATATTATTTTTCCTTTTTGGGAACCAGTTGTCACTGTTAGAATCACTATAATATCAGTACAAGTGCTAACAATCCTGTCTTGGATCAAGGTTGAAAACGAACGCTCAGTGCAATTTGAAGAGTATGCGACTAGGAGTCAGGAAGCAAAAGTCTTTTTCTTTAATACCAGTTATTAGCTGTTGACCATAGATCAATGACTAAATCTGTCTTTGCCTCAATATAATATGGAAATGATTTATTATAGATGTTATAATGGTAAAATGAAAGAATTGATGCACAAGTGTTTGGATGAAAAATTAGAAACGACATAAAAATATAAATTGATGTTATTTTTGCCTCTTTAATTGGTTGATTACAACAAATATCACTGGACCATTTTGGATAAGATTTGACAGCCACATTAATTCTATTTTCACCTAGATTTGTTAGTACCAACTAACTACATGCTGGTGACACAGTAGTTATTGATGTTAAAAAAATTAGTTAGTCTGAGGCCCAGAATTTGAGAACTTAGAGTTTAGGAGGTGAGAAAGATAACAGACATTAAAAGACAAGATACAGACACACACATTCATGCATGCATGCGTGTGTACATAAATACAATTTAATAAGTGTTATCATAAGAATATGTAAAAATATTGTGAAAGCAGGAAAAGGAAGAGCAAAAAATTGGGGGAGGGTTTCTATAGAATGAGCATACTTAAGGTAAACAGGAATTCACCAGGTAAAGGAAGGAGGGGAATGACACTACAGGAATGGAAAGAACAAAATGCAAAATGGCAGTAAGGTGTGAACGATACAGGGAAAATGACAGATTGGTATTTCTGGAATATATAGGGTGTCTATAGGAGTGTAGAGACCAAGAAGGCAAGAATGTGGTTACAAAACCCTGTATGCCCTTTTACAGAATTTGTACTTAACCATATTCTAGTTATGATTAACACTTCCAATCACTATTTTAAAATGGCAAATATTGGCCAAAACATAGGTATTCCTTTTAAATCATAATTAGTACAATTTCTTCTTTTCAGGTGGGAGAGTCAAGATGAATTTATTAGTGTTGCTCTCTGTTGAAGTTCAGGATGCAATCACTAATAAACATCAGTTCAGTTAATGCCTGCTAAGTACAAAGCACTGGCGATACATTGAGATTGCCATGCCTTGATGAAGATTACATTCTAGTGGAGAAGATAGTTATTGAACAAGTAAAAAAGTTAGCAAGGAAAGAACCCTAATCAATTCCATGAAGGAAATAAATGGGGATCTTTATTCAAGTAGATTTTGAATGCCTAAACACTGTCCTAGGTTCTGGCAATTTAGTGATACACAAAATAGGCAAGGTCCATATGGTCACAGAGCTTATATTCTTTCCAGTGAGTGATGAATTAAAAGAGTTAAGAAAATAAGCTTAGGAATGCCTGGGTGGCTCAGTCGGTTGGGCATCGGCCTTCAGCTCAGGTCATGATCTCAGGGTCTTGGGATCGAGCCCAGCATCAGGCTCTCTCCTCAGCGGGGAGTCTGCTTCTCCCTCTCATTCTCCCTCTGTGCTTTCTCTCTCTGTCTTTCTCTCTCTCAAATAAATAAATAAATAAAATTCTTTAACAAAAAGAAAAATAAGTTTAGATAAAGTGGTAAAAGGAGGTCCTGCTAAGGAGAAGCTATTTAAGTTAAGAACTGAAAAATTCAGAGCTAGGGGAAGAACATTCCAGTAAGGGGAGAGGGAACATGCAAAGATTCTGAAGCAGAAAATGGCTTAGCCTACTAGAAGAAGAGAAAGGAGACCAGCATGGTTCTAGTATAGCGAAGGAGATGGAAAGTCTAATGAGATGAGGTAAGAGTTGAGAAAAAGTTCACTCAAACTGCTCAGTAGAAAACAGGCTTATAGAGGGGGAAGAGTTAGAAGCAAGGAGACAGTTTAATTTAGTAAGCTATTGCTGTTGTCTAAGTGAGAAATTAGGGTGGCTTAGGTGAATGGATCTGAATGCATTTTGGACCTATACTTGGTGTGATTTCTTGATGAATTCAATATGGGAATTGACAGAGAAATAGAAGACACGGGTGTTTCCTACATTTTTAGACTGAACTGATGGATGCTGGTGGTATTTAATGAGATGTTAAAGACTGGAGAAAATAATAGGCTTTATGCGAAAAAAACCCCAAGTGTACCATTCTGAGATGTAGAAGAGATGGATATAGATACAGATGTGGAAATTTCAAGTAAGCAGTTAGAAACCTGTATTTGCTATGCAGAGGAGAGACTGCTTCTGGAGACATACATTTGAGGAGTTATTAGCTTCGCAAGTAAATTTAAACTTTGGATCTAGAAGAATTTGAGTCAACAGCTAGGAAGAGAAGATGAATAGAGAAAAAAGAGGACTCACAACAAAGCTCAGATTTGTACACTGGAAGCAAAGGCGGCAAAGGGGACCAAGAAAGAACAGGCAGAATCATAAGAAGAAAAATAAGAGAAAGAGGGTTTTACAGAAGCTATGGAACACGTGGGGTTTTTTGTGGGTTGAATGTATTTCCCTGCATCTCAATCTCTGCAGCTCAGTGGGACTGATTCTTTCCTAACACACTTGACCATCTTCACCAGTTCTAGTTTGGACACAGCACCAGGTTTGTTCAGTTGAAGTTTTCCCACAACTTCTGAAGCATGTTTTTCTGCCCCCTAATTAAGACCAGCGAAGAGAAGGATGATTGACCTAAGTCTAGAACTGCCAAAAACCTTCCTTGTTGCCACGTGAGGTGAACCTGCCTAACAAACAAGATAACAGAGGAAATATAAACTGAGAGATAAAGAAAAATAAACAGCTTTCTGATCATTTTGTTTGAACTTCTGTGCCTTAAGTTAGGATTATTCCTTGAACTTCTTGGGCAAAAGAGCCAATAAATTCCTTTTGTGTTTGAACAAGTTGGTTTGAGTTATGTTCCTATTACTTGCATGCAGAAGAGCAAGACTACTATAGATGCCTATGAGAGGAGGTGTTCCAAGAAGGCTAGATTGGTCAACTGTGTGAAAAGCCATTGAAAGTTGAAAAAGATAAGAGTTATTGTTTGGATTGGGCAACATGGAGTTATTGGTCACCTGGATGAGAGGTGCTAGTGCCACAGTAAGGTTGGAGGTCTCTCTGGAATGGAAAGATCACTAAATTTGAGGTGGTTAGATGGGGACAGTGAAGGTGGTAACTTACTTAAAAAGATTTTCTGTGAAGTAAAGGAATAAGGTGGTTGCTGGAGGAGATTATGGTACCTAAGGAGAAGCAAGGAAGATCTGATATTTACCTCTGATCATTCATTCATCCAAACTTTATCATGATGATTATGTGCTAAGCTACCTTGGTCCTTGAAAAAATTTTTAAAAATCTACCATTACTATTCCTTGCTTCCCAACTAGGAGTGTTGATGGTACATTTAAAAAAAAGATTTTATTTATTTATTTGAGAGAGAGACAGCATGAGTGGCGGTAGGGGAGAGGGAGAGGGAGAAGCAGACTCCCCACTGAACAGAGAGCCTGACTTGGAGCTTCATTCCAGGACCCTGAGATCATGACCTGAGCCGAAGGCAGAAGCTTAACCGACTGAGCCACCCCAGTGCCCTGATGGTATATTTTTATTTATTTATTTATTTATTTATTTATTTATTTATTTATTTATTTATTTATTTATTTTAAAGATTTTATTTATTTATTTGACAGAGATAGAGACAGCCAGCGAGAGAGGGAACACAAGCAGGGAGAGTGGGAGAGGAAGAAGCAGGGTCATAGTGGAGGAGCCTGATGTGGGGCTCCATCCCATAACGCTGGGATCATGCCCTGAGCCGAAGGCAGACGCTTTAACCGCTGTGTCACCCAGGCGCCCCCTGACGGTACATTTTTAAACAAAAATAAAATGGTATAAAAAAATGTCTACACAGGCAGCAAAAATGTAAAAATAAGGTCATTGTTATCTGACTTATAATGTTTTGTATTCTGCAAAATTTTTCCACAAAACAGCTCAAAAATATTTGGTACACATTGAGGTGGACTGTTCCTCCCAAGGAAAGAAAAGAATTTTGTTTACTTTTGGATTACAGATGTAATAAAGAACTATTTCAAGTCAGTTAGACCATCTTTCATCAGGTCGGTTTTCTTTCATAAGAAATGGTAATAAACAGCCATAGCTGTTTTCCAACATAGCCTCAATTCGAGGAAAAAAAAATAGTGCTTTTCATGTGCCAAATATTATGCAACATAGTGTGAATAAAGAAATGAAAACAGTCTTTGATCTCTAAGAAATCAGTATCCAGTACTGGGACAAATATAAGCAATTAAAAACTGTGATAAGAATCATCAAGGATACTGTCCACACAAGACTCTATAGGAAATCCTCAAATAGGTATAGCTACACTGGAGTAGAATATGAATCTTTCCAAAAGGAAGTTGAGTTTAACTGAGTCCGGATTGGTGAGCAGGACTTGGAAAGACAGTTGGCCTCCCTTACTTAGCAGATTACTTGCTTCTCCTAGCATGATCCAGTCTGTTTTCATGCAAAGCTCTTCACACAATAACACATAGGAAGACCTCAGTAAGGGGTAACTTAGCTATTATTATCAGTATACTCCTATCTCTCTATAAACATACACAAGAAATAAATTCATATTGGTTAGGAGAAGGCAGGTAATTACTAGTGTGGAAGGAGCAAAGGTTTGGAGTTTTGCAGATTGAATTTGAAATGTACCTCAGCTACTTATTAACTCTGTGATTGTATTAATTTACTAGGGCTGGCATAACAAAATACTGCAGACTAAATGGCTAAAACAACAGAAATTTATTTTCTCACAGTTCTGAAGGCTTGAAGTCCAAGATCAAGGTTTAGTCACTGGCTTTGATTTCTTCCCAGGCCTCCCTCCTTGAGGTACAGATATTTGCCTGCTTGCTGTGTCCTCACCTGGCATTTCCAGGGTATTTCTTTGTGTATCCAAATTCCCATTTCTTAAAGGATACCAGTCAGATTGGATTAGGGCCTCTCCTAATAGCCTCACTTCAACATAATCATCTTTGTAAAGGCCCTATCTTCGATAAAATCACATTCTGAGGTACTGGGGGTTAAGGCTACAACAGATGAGTTTCAGACAGACACAATTCAGCCCATAACAGTGACCTTGGAAACCTACACTTGTAATCACTCTGAGATTCAGTTTCCTCATCTAAAACAAAGAAAGAAACAAACAAACAAACAAAACAAAATAGAGCAAGGTGTCCTAGATTATATCTGGATGGGTTTCAGAATTTGGCTGTTTGCAGGACTCATGGGCTGGTGACCACTCCTATTTTCTACTTGCATAAATTGATATGCATTGGTATTTTCTGGCAACGGGTGAAAGACCAGGTTTGTTGTTGTTTGTTTTGGTTCTGATTTTTGAGCTTTGTCATTTGAGAATAAGAAAGGAGCTGAAAGCCAATGTCTCCTTGAATTGTCATAAAGACGTGATAGTAGGGGCTGAGGGACTTCTTTCTTTCTTTTTTTTTTTGGGAAACTTAGGGCACAGGTAGTCCTCTTTGGGGACACAACAGCAACATTCCATGCAACACTGGGGAGAGAACTATTCTTTCCACTTTTGTAAGCAACATAACACGGCTCTTTCATTTCCATTAAATTCCTATATATTAGTTAGCTTTATTGCAGTAACAAACATCCCCCAATCTCTGCGGTCCACAAAAACATTTATTCCCTGCTCAAGCTCTGTGTCAGCATTTGTGGGTTAGCTGCAGCTGCTGTAACTCTGTTTGGCTCTGCTTGGCTCAGCTCCGTGTGTCCTAAGTTATTTCAGCCCCTTTATGGGGCTGAAATGCCATTTTCATAGCAGTGAGGGGAGAGCAAGAAAGCTGGAGGAGACAAGTGATATCTGCTTCTGCTCAGATGTGGCAAATATCTGTGTCTTCTGATAGGTCACAGGCCAAAGAAAGTCTAATGGCTAAGCCTGATGTAAAAAGGCAGGGAAATATAAAATAACTACAAAGAGGACAGCAACGGTTCAAAAGAGGGAAAATAGGGAAAGAGGAGGTGAATATTGCAATACAATAATTGCAAAACAATAGTACAACCTACCACATGCTGTTTGTTGCTCATTTGAAAAAGCCTCGCCTCTATCCATATAGAAGAATTATGCTAGTTCTCCTGGATGAATCATGTTGATTGTTGATATATTTTCCCAAATTGCTGATTCATTGCCCCAGTGATTCACTTCTTTTTTTTCCTGTCATTTAGAGCTATGTAAGTGATTGGAATTTTCATAGAAGTAGAAATATCACGTCAATATGCCAAGCAATCCTCTTCAGAATCAATGACAAATTCACAGTAAAGTTCAAACATAGGCACAGACATGGCAGGAGAAATTTTCTGCCAAAATCTCAGTCAAAAAAGTCAGACTGGGGGCGCCTGGGTGGCACAGCGGTTAAGCGTCTGCCTTCGGCTCAGGGCGTGATCCCGGCGTTATGGGATCGAGCCCCACATCAGGCTCCTCTGCTAGGAGCCTGCTTCTTCCTCTCCCACTCCCCCTGCTTGTGTTCCCTCTCTCGCTGGCTGTCTCTATCTCTGTCGAATAAATAAATAAATTCTTTAAAAAAAAAAAAGTCAGACTGGCAGCATATGTTTATAAAAAGTGGTTTACATTGTCTTGGAATTTTGATAAATAACACACTTGCGCGTTGCATTTCAAAATTAATTTTAAAAAGAGTTAAACACTAAATTAGATTTTTAGAGCTTGATGCTATTACATATTTGAACTATATGACTGACATCTACTGCTTTGATTTTATGCTCACCATGGAAATTCTATTATTCATTCATGTATTCATTTGTTCTTTCATTCGTGTATTATCAAACATTTATTAAACACTGAGTAGGCATTGTATTTGGTGTTGGAGAGACAAAGATATAGTCCTATCCCAGCCTGGAAAAACTCATAGCCTGGAAAGTGATACAGACAGGTTAAAAAAATTACAATATGTAAGACTAATGCAAAAGGTAGCCGAGTGAAGTGGAAAAGAATGTTCTCTAGAGCCCAACAGATCTGGACTCAAATCTTAACAAGTCACCAGGTGTGTGACCTCAGGCACTTTACAAAAGCTCCTTGTGCCCCACACTGCTTATCTTTAAAGATTATTGTACCTACTTTATTGGTTTTTATGACGATTAGGCACAACACGTATGAAGCAACAACTACAGTTTCAGGACATAATACATGCTCAACGGAGGTGGTGTTGTATATTATATTATGATATTTATTGGACAAGCTACAGCAACTCAGAATAAGTAATTTTGGAGTGAGAAAACATCTGGGAAGATTTTTCCAACAAAAGTGACAATACAGAAGGAAATGTATTCAACGCAAAGGGCAAAATGGCGTACAGGAAGGGACAAATAATATGCATCGGGGTGGGGAGAAACAGGAGCTTGAACATTGGGCGGGGCAGATCATGAAGTTTATGTGCCATAGTACACAATGGGAACTTATATGGGCTCTTTCCTTTATAGCTAGGGTTGCCTGGCAGTCTTCCATCCTCCTCCTCCGCTTCAAACTGCCACCTATAATTTGTGACAAATAGTTTGAAAAATCTTTTACTGTGGTCATTAGGAGATTAAATAGTGCTGTCCCCATCTGCTCCCCCACTCCAAACATTCCTTCCCTACAGCTCTACCCACTCCCAGCCATTTCCAGGCTCTTCTCTCACCTCTGCCCTGAGTTTACATTGTCTCTCACAGGCTGTCCGGTTTGTGAGACATTCCTCAAGACTTCTCTGCTTTATCTTGAGGTTTCTCTTTCCAGAAGCTAGTTAAGGATCTTTTTGATGAGCTCATCCTCAAGACCAATTATTTGTATTTTGGAAATACGGACCTCCTTTGAAATTGTTTCACAAAATACACTCTCGTTTTCCTTTTTAGACTCTTTGATGTCTTCCATTCTACCATTTCCATCACCACATTCTATTTTGAAATTGCTGATTTCAATTTCTGAACATTTTTCTCTCTTCAGTGAAGAGTCCTTCACCAAGGGCAGGTGGAATGTGAAGCTTGCCCCTTCGGTGAGCGTTTCCTGTCTTTAATCCTGTCTTTAATAACAACTAAGCATTGTTTTATAATGCTTTGTCCCCTTTTGACACTGGCTGAAAGAAGTGCCTTCTGAAGTGTGTCTTACTGTTTCAGGAAAGCATAAGAAGTGTCCACACTTCTTATGGAATCATAAGGAAGGAATCAATATCCTGAGTCTGGAATCTTGCATAATCAATATGCAAGAAAACGGCTTTAGAAGCATCTTTCTGAATCTCACTATGTGATGATGCTGAGGGCCTTCATAATCATATTCTTGTCCTTTCCTTGTTTTCCCCATTTTTATTGTTCAGTCTGTCTCTCCCTTCTCTCTCATTTTCTAATTGTTCTACTGCCAAAATTCCCACAGGTTTGATTTTCCAATTGTAACTTTTCTATCCTGTGCAATTTTCCTTTGTCTCACATTTTTATTTTTATATTTTCCCCGTGATGATTTCTCCAATATTTTTGGAGACCTCAAAGTTGTTTTCAATATCATCATCCTAACATTTCATTTTAGACAATCCGAGGGACCTTTAGATGGCACATTTATTCTTCTTAAAGTCAGCTTGATTGAGATATAGTTCACATAAAATAAAATCCAACAATTTAAAGGGTATAATCTGATGAGTTTTGACAAAGACATATACCTATGTGATTACCTATCAAGATGTAGAACATTATCATCAACCCAGAAACTTGTCTGCTGTCCCTCTACTATCAGTCCTCTCTTTCCAAACCAATTTCCACAATCATTGACCTGAGTTGTCACTAATTTTGCCTTTTCGAAAGCTTCATATAAATGGAATTATGCTGTAAATGTCTTTTGTGTTTATCTTCTTTCACTTAACCTAATACTATTAAAATTAATCTATTTCATTGCATGTATCAGTATGTATTCGTTTTTATGGCTGAGCAGTATTACATATAAAGCAATTGGTTTATCCATTTACCAGCTAATAAACAATTTGGGTGTTTCGAGTTATACAAATAAAGCTGTCACAAATATTTGCATACAAGTTTTTGTGTGATCCTATGTTTTCATTTCTCTTAAATAAATATGTACCAGTGAGATTGCTGGGTTATATGGCATGTCAGCTCTATGTTTGGCCCTTTTCTCCTAATCTCTGGCTTGTCTTTTTATTTTCTTAAAAACGTCTTTTTAAGAGAAAATATTTAATTTGGGAGAAACATCATTCAATTTTTTCATTTATTGTTTGTGCTTTTTATGTCTTATCTAAGAAATTTTTGCCTAACCAAAGATCGCAAAGGTTTTTTGTTATATTTTCTTCTGGCTGTTTTACAGCCTTTGTTCCTGCATTTAGGTTTTGTGCTCCCTTGTATAATATAAATTCTTTTTCCTTGATAAATATAAGATCCTTCAGGTTGTCTATCTTTTTCCTGAGTAAGCTCAGATAGTTTATGTCTTTCAAGGAACTTGTCTGTTTCTTTTAAGTTATGAAATACATTAGAATAAAGTTGTTCATGATATCTCTTTATTATCTTTTTAAAATTTACAGGATCTGTAGGGATGTCCCTTTTTCATTTTTGATATTGGGAATATACGACTTTCTCTTTTTTCCTTGATAATTCTGCCTAAAGGTTATCAATTTTATAGCACTTAACAGAAATCCAGCTTTTGTTTTCGCCTATTTATCTCTATTTTTATTGATTTTCTGTTTTGTTAACTATAAATGTAAAATGTGAAAAATTTAGATTAATGTGATATTTTAACCTTCCTTTTGTTCTACGTGGTTTGTTAATTATGAGGGGAGTTTAGATTTAGCATATTACTCTTTAGCCCTCTAACCAACTCAACAGTTTAGGGGCTTTTCCTCGTTACTTAAATGGTAATAAAGCTTGGGACTTACAGTAATTTTTAAGATGCTATCAATTGTGTTAAATCAAAACAATCTAATAGATTTGGCATAAGAGAACATGCCAGCCCTGAGCCTGAAGATAACTTTATAAGTAAACATTGCTCCTTTTATCAATTCTGACTAGAATTTTATAGGCTTCAGACCCTTCCAATAAGGTTCATAAGGAGTGCCTGTAAACACTCGAAAGACATTCTTGTTATTACAAATTTATGTATTTTTTTTCAATTGGTTCTTATCTGAAGGACTCAATTTGTTTCACAGACTCCTGTTAACTTATTTGTGGTCCCTGGATAGGTCTGATTGACAGGAGCAATATTATAAAGTAGAAAGTGGGACACATACATTTTTCTTAGTTTTACTTTGATGGAGAGATTCTGAGAGTATGAGAATGACAGATATTTGGATCTTCAGGGAATAATGGAAAAGTTGAAATATATTATTATCACAGAGTAGATTTTGTGTCATTTTTGGTTCTCACTACAAAGGAAGATGTAAATATATGGCTTGCTAACTTTAGCACTTCATAGCCTAAGACAGTCTATGTTTTAAACCCTAGAGAGTGGTAGCTTTTTGTTTTCATAGACTCTGAAGCCTAAGGGATCATCAGATGAAAACTATCCTTTGATTTCATTGCTCTATTCATCAGATTCTTAGGAAAAAGCCACTGACATACTCTCATAGGTTGCTGAATCCAAAATTTTATTTAAATTGTTGCTGAGTGGGTTAATTTTATAAATCAATTTTAAGTTGTGGCTGGAGACAAATCTTGACAATCTTTGATTGATATGTTTTTTTTCAAAACCCACTTTGCCCCAAAATTAGCCTGTTTTATGATTGATAGCTATATCTCAATCACTTTTAAATGGTACGCATGAATTTTTGAAAGATGTTATTTTATCATCACATGATTGGCTTTCCTGAGAACACTTTGGGACCATAATATGCCTTTTACTTCAGGGATAATATAAAGCAATACTCCCCATACTCATATATCCAAATTGCATGTTATTCAGTACGTATTTGAAGTAACTCCTGACTGGGCTTATGTGCTTTTGGAGAGTAGATCATAGGCAAAAATAATCAGGTTTACATTTTGTCTCAGAGTCTAAAGTCTAGATCAGTGATAAGCAAATCAAGACTCACCTAGCAAATTTTAATTACAAACTTTTATCTCTATAAGGCATTAAGATTAAGAATAGTATAATAAAATTCCAGAAATTAATTTTATGATTTTTTTTTTCTCAGAAGCTGTAGCTTTCAGGGAATTACAGGTAAACCAGTCAGCCCCATACTGAGTCCCATAGCAGGTTGGGGGTTCATTGAGCCCAGGACAGAGTGAGTCAACAGTGAATCAATGGAGCGAATCAGCACAGAATCAATCCCTTGCTATCTAGGAATATAGTGGCCCTTTGTGTGGTTCTGGGGTTAGAACTTCCCTGCCCATGTAGGCAAAACAGAGAGAAATTCCCCTTACATGGGAGGAAACCCAAGATGATGATGGGCAGAAGTCCACATCTTCCTTACCTTCGCATCTTCAGCCCCTTTTACAGTGTCACGCACAGAGTACGCATTTAGCTGTGGCAAGCAAAATGAACTAATTCTAGCCCACCTCTACCATTAATTGTACTACCTCAAGATACCCTGGACAATACACCTCAACTGACTGAAACCCAGTTTCTTTTTGTTTTTTGTTTTGCTGTTTTTTGAGGCGAGGGTGGGGAAGGCACAGAGGGAGGAGGAGAGAGAGAATCTTACGCAGTCTCCAACACGGGGCTTGATTTTACAACCCTAAGATCATGAGCTGAAAAATCAAGAGTCAGAAATTAATCGACTAAGCTGCCCAAGTGCCCTGAAACCCAGTTTCAGTGGAAATGGAAATAACAATTCCTACCTTAAGGGGTATTTTGAGACATTAATGTATAATGTGTTTATAAGAATATCTCTTTCTAATGGGAACTTAAAATACTTTTATTTTATGAAAAGAAAAGTTTTGGGGCCTATAAATTGTATTTATCCTTATTTGTTCTATATACTTGGAATTTTTTTTTTAATGCTGACAATCTAATTTCCAAAAAGTATAACCCCAACAATATTCTCTTGCACTTTGTACCAGCCTCTATTTTTATTGTTTTAAAAGATTTATTTACTTATTTGAGAGAGAGAGAGTGAGAGTGCAGGGTGAGGGGCAGAGGGAGAGGGAGAGAGAGAATCTCGAGAAGCCTCCCAGCTGAGCACAGAGCCTGAGGCAGGACTCGATCCCATGACCCTGAGATCATGACTTGAGCCAAATCAAGAGTTGGATGCTTAACTGACTGAGCATGCTCCCCACCCTTTATTTTATTTTTTTTTTACATAGCTGTGTTTATATATGTATCCTTGTTTTTATTTCTCAGTAGCTTTGTGATATAAATAAAACCAAGGTGTCTTTGTTCCCCAAAATACAGCAACCCAAAAGATAGAAAAACTAATGCTCATTTTTTAGGTGTCTCAGAAAAAGAAATAGTTACAGACTGAACAGGTGAATGTGTTAGGCTCTTTAAGCCCTACTTGCATTGGTGGCCACAGCTTGCTTATATGAGAGAACAACCCAACAGGGCTGGAAGGGGAATGGTGCTCCTCAGAGTTGTGTATCGCCAGAAAATATTCCTGCTTCTCATGTGTAGCAGACAAGAGACAGATTTGGGGGCACAGAGGAACAACCTCAAAACTAACCTTAGTAGGGTTAAGTACCTATCAGCTTTGTGGCATATCTCACGTCTCCCCGCAATCCAGCCTCTTCTCTGTAGCTGGAAATTGATCTTTCTAAAACTTATACCTGACAATGTTGTCCACCTCTGTCCCCATCCTCCCACCTCCCTGGGCTTAAGACCTTTCACTTTTCTATTGTCCACTTAATAACATCCAAATTGCTTAGCATGGAATAAAAAGAACTTTATTATCCAACTCCTGACTCGGCCTTGTGATTTCTAATCCCCACCCTATCAGCAAACATACGCACACTACCCCAAGCCAATTTATGCTCAAGCATATTGAACTATTTTTAGTTTCAGGAAAACTTCCTTCTCCACATTACCTAAACATCCCTGTACATACTTGTGCTTTGGCTACCTCCTATTCATCCTGAAGTTCCAGCTCATATGTCATTTCCAACAGGAATACATTCTTGATTGGCTACGACTGAGTTAGATGTCCCTCTGTGTATTCCCATAGTTCATTGCACTTATCTCATCATACAGTCCTTTCCCATTGTATGAAATATATCACCTTCTTCCAGAAATGGAAATATCCCATAAGGTGGGGATACCATTGTGTCCTAGAAGCTTAGAACAGTTCTCAGTTGGTTATAAATGCTTAACTTGTGTTAAGCAATGGCTGGATAACCTAATGCATCATTACTTAAAGAGGTATCCTTGGAAAACTGAGTCTATGCTTTTGTGTCAGCAAAACAAGGGATCAATTTTAAATAACTTCTTAATACCCCATAGTTCGTACAAAACGTAAATTATGCCTTATTTTTAAAATGATTTCAGATTTTAACAATAAAAAAATAATTCTGAATCTTTGTACCCATGTATTCCAAGATATGTCTTGCTAAATTGAGAATTAGCAAGGAGTGCTGCAAGGCTGGATTAAATATAAACATGTTAAATGAGAGCTTCTCCTCTCTCCCCATATTTTCTTTCATAGAATTAAAAGGCTTTATCAGAAATACTGACTAGAATTCTAGAATTTTAGAGCTGTATTAGTTAGAACTGCATTAGATTAAAATACTTCATGTTGAAACTAGGTCTTTGACATCACTTATGAACTCATCGAATAAATAAATACTGTTTTTGAGGAAAAAATATGACCAATTCTTCAAGATATTTGAATCAGAGCAAATGTGTAAGAAAAGAATCTACGAAATGGTGCATGCTTGAGTAGATACTGACAAAAAATGAAGAAAACATAGTTTGCTTAGTAAAACTGATTCAACTGCAATAACCTATATAGTATAAGAGAAACAAATAAATTCTCAAGAGAGCCAAGAATTTGTGGTCTAACAAGGACTATTCTCTGGAATTATCAATATGAGACCAAGAATATATTTACTAAAGTGATTTAGTGGCAACCAGAGACAACCTGATTTTGGCTTCAATTAGAGAAGAAAATAATTATGGAGTTTTGGCTCAATCTTCAATTTGCTAGCTGGGTGCTTTGAAGTCACACATAGAAAGGCTCAGTGTTTTCACTGCCATGGATATGCTCAGAAAGCTTCCCTTTGGGAAGATTCTGTACATTCAAATAAGTGTATATAAAATTAGAGATACACCAGCAAATTTCCAATGGAAAGAGTCAGAGTACTTTGGTTGAGTGACAAGTTGTCTTCTTTGCTAATTGCATGCTATTACGTTTGTTTAAAGGCTTCCTATCTGTTTGCTCTTCATGATCTACTCGTATTGCCCCAGAGAACAGCCAAGGCATATGAAATCTCCTGGATATTCTGCTTTAAGCGTGACCACCAACTTGGAAGCTGAGTTTGAGGTTATTTTTTCAAAAGAACTCTCTGTAGACTGACGAAGAAAGGAGAAAAGCAATCCCATAAATGGTGATGGTCACACCCCATCACGACACATGGAAGTTGACTTGTTAGGCATTTTAATAGAGTCCAGAATAGAACAATTCTAATCTCTGAAGATTCAGAATGATTACAACAGAAAATGTTGAAATTAAATCAAGAAGCTTATTTCTTTTTCCAATTCCAAAACTTCAACATATTGTATCTCCATGCCAAGCCAGATGGGCCTTTGAACAAACACTACAACAAAATGATTGACAATTACTTAGGCCGTTCACCTGGTGGCACTGATATTTTTACAGAACTGATTGATTGATGGCAGAATTGATTGATTGCAGACCTGATTGATTGGTTGGTTGATTTTCATTTTCATGCCATCTGGTAATGATTAAGTTCTGGTGGTATGGTAAAAAGAGCCTTGGCCTGGGTCTGGAGCTGGGCTATGCTCCCAATTTTCATACTAACTGGGTGGCCTTAGGCAAGATGCTCTTCCATTCTTTGTCTCATCCTCATGGATCAAATGGAGTGAATGGACCTATCCAGTTTTAAAATTTTTATCTTGTTACTGGTTCTTTGATTCAGATACAAGAGTTCCAAACATGGGCCAATGCTCTGTTTCCCAGTAAGGATGTGTCTGATTTTGTATAGTAGGATGTTGCATCTGAATTGCACAGCACAGGCATGGTTAAAACCCTGTGCTTAATATACTGGATGACAGAGAATAAGATGCCCTTGTTCATGTAAATTTGAAAAACCTAGGCTTGGGGTAGAACCAAGGGACTTGAGGGGATCAGTGAACAATGGGAATATTAATAAAACTCTTTTCATGTTTCTACTTTTTGTACTCCAAGAACAGAAAACAGGATTCAACATCAATTTGATGATTTACACAAAAGGCTGATGGTGGTAGTAACAGCAATCATTTACTAAGGTATAATGTGTTAAAAACTGTGCTAAATGAGTCAAATATTGTCTCATTGATTCCTACAACAACTTTAAGAGATGCTGGACCTTATAAAGTATGAAAATGAGACCCAGGAAAGTTAGGTAATTTGTCCAACATCATAGAGCCAAGAAATTTATATAAAAATAAAATTGGCATCCAATAATATTACAAATCCCGTGCTATTCTTATATAACACTTTGCTTCATGTGAGAAAAATTATAGAAATGATAATGAGTAAATATGGCCAGTGGACTTCATATTTGAATTGGGCGTATGATGATAGTAAAACAAGGCCCCAACAATTACCATTGAGGATACCCTTTTAGAGTTTCAATTAAAAAGAGAAGGTATTATAAAAATAATATAGTAGATATATACAATACACTTTTAAATAATCAGAATCTCATCCAGTTAAGATCATTCTTTTATTTCTGTATATTCCCTACTAAATTTTTTATTTTTCTTAGGTGCAGGTACTTCTCATTCTTCTTTTTATTTATTTATTTATTTATTTTTATTTTAGATTTTTTTATTTTTTTTTTTATTTATTCGACAGAGATAGAGACAGCCAGCGAGAGAGGGAACACAAGTAGGGGGAGTGGGAGAGGAAGAAGCAGGCTCATAGCGGAGGAGCCTGATGTGGGGCTCGATCCCAGAACGCCGGGATCACGCCCTGAGCCGAAGGCAGATGCTTAACTGCTGTGCCACCCAGGTGCCCCTCATTCTTCTTTTTAAAAAACATATATTGATGGATCACTTACTGTATGTGCCAGATACTACTTTAGACCCTCAACATACAAGGGTGATCATTCAGCAAACGCCTTTTCTCATAGTTACATCCCAGTGGAAAGAGACAAACAATAAGTAAACAAATAACAAGATAATCTTAGTTTATGAAAAATACTATAAGAGAAAACAAAAGGGTGATATAAAAGAGTGATGAGGAGGTGGTTTGGGTGATAAGAGAAATACCTTCTGAGAGGTAGCCATTTGAGCTAAGTCCTGATGAATGAGAAGTAGCTGATTATGCAAAGAGCCAATGGAAAAATGTTTCCGGCCTAAGGCTGTCCTGGGAATGCATTTGATGTGTTTGAAGAAAAAGAAAGAAGGCAATGTGTAGAGCTTTTTACTAAATCACTCCTCTTTTTTTGGATTTTGAGGTAACTTAATTTGGAAATGCTATAAATAATGCCGCAATGAACATCTTCCTAAATACAAAATTTTGCTTTTGTTGAACTGTTTCTTTAGGATCAAATAATTGAATAGGTTTATGACTTTTTATGTTAATTTTTAAAAATAATTTTAACATTATTCCTGAATCTGCTAGTGTTTATTCAGATTACTGTAATTCCTAATAACTATAGGTTTAGCCATACTTCAACATTGAAATACAGACATAAATTTATTGGAATTTATTTTTTTAACAACACAATGCATGTTATTTCTTAAAGAGCTAGAAGATGAAGATAAACACAAAAAAGCCACAATCTTACCATCCAGATATAAACAACCACTGGTAAGTATATGTACTTCTATTCTCTCTGTTTCTGTGTATATGTCTCTCTGTCCCTCTCTTTGTTTATTCATTGATAACTGCAGACAAATTTGCTACAAATTATACATTCACATAAATAGGACAATTGTCCTGCTTGGTTTTTATACTAAAATGTAAACTATTTGAGGACAGAAAATACAATGGTGAACATAGAGCATAAAAGAATCATAGAATTTTGAAGTTTAGTATTAGAAATCACCTGATTTATTAAATTTATGAAAAGGAAAATGGACTCAGAGGAACCACGATTTTTCCCAAAATCGGATGTCCAATTTGCAGCTGAGTTGAAATTAGAGCAGAGTTTGTTAATTATCTGATTAAATATTCTGAAAGCACTTCTTGAGATTGATTTATATATTTCTTTTGGTATTCATAGACAGTATTGTTGAATGGATTATATTACTCTTAAAAAGTAGAACTGGCATGTTGGAATTTCTTTAAAGTTTTTTTTTAATTGAGGAGAAATTCATATACCATACATTGAGCATTTTAAAATGTACAATTTAGTGGCATTTAATACATCCATAATGTTGTATAACAACCATCTCTCTCTAGCTTCAAAATTTTCATCATCCCAGAAGAATATCCCTTACTTGTGTAATCACTCATCATTCACCATTCCCCCCATTCTCTGGCAACCTCTAATCCATTTTCTAACTCTATGGATTTGCCTATTCTGGATATTTCATACGAAAGGAATCATACAGTATATGATCCTTTGTGTTTGGCTTCTTTCATTTAGCGCAGTGTGTGTGTTTATGTGTGTGTGTGTATAACCTACAATACTCATGAGTTTGACAAGCTATGCGATGATCAGCATAACTTCTAAATAAAAATAAAAAGGGGTGCCTGGGTGGCTCATCTGATTAAATATCCAACTCTTGGTTTATGCTCAGGGTATGATCTCATGGGTCTTGGGATTGAGCCCTGTAATGAACTCCCCACTCAGCGGGGAGTCCGCTTGGAAAATTCTCTCCCTCTCCCCTTCTCTTCACTTGTTTGCTCTCTCTCTCTCTAAAAATGAATGAATGAATGAATGAATGAATAAACAAATACATATAAAGGGTCCCATAATTTTGTCATAACAAATGAGATTGATACTACCAAAATTTCATCTGCTTTATCATTAAATAAAGATCTTAACAATTAAGAAAATTAATAGTTCTCCAAATATGTTGAAATATTAGATTCTTTGGATGACTTAAAGTCTATGAGTATGTTCTTCAACAACAATTTTTTTTCACAATATTGCATTTCCAAATGTTCACGTTCAATGTCTAGTTTAAAAATAGTTCTTTTCTTCTCTGTCCAAATCTTCCTGTGATGTGACAAACACAGACTATGTGAACTAAATGTCTATGTTTCAACACTGGACTCTGGGGAGGAAATGGCCCTCTCAATTGACCTCATAGAAGACAAGAAAATAGTAACACTTATATTCTTTACAGAATAATAAAAAAAAAAGTTTACTAGGAAGCAATTTACAAAGGTTAAGGGTTCACTGATTCTGGGTAGGTGAAAGATGATCAACATCATTAACCATAGGCAAAATGCAAATCAAAACCATAGCGACATCTTACCTCACACCTGTTATGACTATCATTAAAAAGACAAGAGATACTAGGTGTTGGTGAGGATGTGGAGAGAAGTTAACCCTAGTGTAGTGTTGGTGGGAATATAAATTGGTTCAGCTGCTATGGAAAACAGTAGAAAGGTTCTTCAAAAAACTGAAAATAGATATGATCCAGCAATTCCACTTCTGGGTATGTACCTAAAGGAAATGAAAATAGGATCTCAAAGAGATATATGCACTCTCATGTTTACTGCAGCATTATTCACAATAACCGAAATATGGAAACAACCTACTTGCCCATCAATGAATGAGTGGATAAAGAAGATGGAGTATATATACTTACAAGGTAATATTATTTAGCCACAAGAAAGAAGAAAATCCTGCCATTTGTGACAACATGAATGGACCTTGAAGACGTTATGCCAAGTGAGATCAATCAGATTGCAAAAGGCAAATACTATATGATATTATTTATATGTGGAATCTAAAAAAAGCCAAACTCATAAAAATCGAGTGTAGAATGGTAGTTACCAGGAACTGGGGGATTGAAGAATAGGTGAGCTGCTGTTTAAAGGTATAAAATTAGAATTAATAGATAAATATGTCCTGGAGACCTAATGCACAATATAATGATTACAGACAATAATATTGTATTATAAAATCAAACTTCCTAAGAAACTAGATCTTACTTATTCCCACCACAAAAAAAGAAATGATAATTGTGTAATGTGGTGGAAGTGTTAGCTAAGGTTACAATGGCAATCATATTGCAATATACGAATGTATCAAATCAACATGTTGTATACTTTAAACTTATACAACGCTATACGTCAAGCATACTTAAATTAAAAAAAAAAAAAAAGAGTTCACTGATTCTGAAAACAAAACTCCAAGATCTTTTCCTTTGAGTTTGTCTCAGTTTGTCCCTTATTTGTCTTATCTTGCAGCCAAGTGAATGGTTATGATTAATGCACCTTTGAACAGGAGCTTCTTGAAGTTTCTTTTCACTACCTCAGGGGCAGCTGCTCCTCAGTGATGTCATGTTTCCTTCCTGACCTTGGAAATACCATTTAAAAGCAACGATTTCCAGGGAGTAAAAAGCACAGCTTATGAGTCTCAAGTCATGCTACCAAAATAGTCCATTAAACTGTGCTTTTCAGCTTAGTTACATCATAATGAATCAGTGTCTTCTCTAGACTATGTTGATGACTTTTCTCCACCTTTATCAATTTCAGTATAAACGTGCACCCGCCAAAGGCATTAGGAGGGAACTAAGGAAATCCTATAGCAGAACAATTACAGGAAATTGACATAGCCATTAAGAAGTCTGGAAAAATTAAGTTAGAAGAAAGTGGGGCCTGGCTTATTGCCATTTTTGGAATAAGGAAAGAATTGGAGGCAGGAACGACTTTAGAAAAATAAACATAAAACTTAAAAAACATAAAAAAAGTTAAAAATGGCTGAGTAAAGTATTGAAATAAAGGTTAATAACTTGAGAAAATAGGAAAAATGGAAATATAGGAAAATAGGAAAAAACATTACTTTTCCAGGGTAGGTTATAACCATTGTAAATTGAGGTTCTAATTTTTTTTGGTGTTTTAAGGCAAAGATTTCCCTGGGCTTGGGACCAAGGAATGGCCAGGCCACTCAGCACAGAGCTGATTCATTGAATCAGGGAATTAGTGAAAGGAAAGGTTTGTTTTCTTTAGACATCTGTAAGGAAATATGTTGTTAAATATTTATCAGTGCAGAGAGCAGTCTATGATTTCAAATCTGAGATAAATAAATGCAGTATGTTGGGGAAAATGACCTCATTCAGGGTATGATACAATGGGAAGCAATTTTTACATTTATTTTAAAGGAAATTCATCAATGATTATTTTGACCTCACCTCCATGTATCAGATGTCCACATCTAAAGTCCATTAGGGAAATGAGTAACAATGAAAGAAAATCAAATCCTCCGGAATGACTGGATGAGGCATGTGAGAATAGATCATGCCTAAATTTATCCTTCTGTTGTAAAAAGCTCTTGCTTTTGCCTGTTGATTTTAAACTATTCTCTGCCAGACTGAAGAAGATTATATGAAGCAAAGCTTTATCTCATTAAAGAGCACTTGATACAGTAAATCAGTGAGATCGGTAACTTCATAAATTTTCAGAGTTGGAAGACACAACTCTCTTCTATAGTTAATAAGTCGAGGCTGAGAACACTTACACGACTTATTTGAAGTCACACATCATTAGAATAAACAGGCCTACATACCACGTTTCCTGATGCCCCACCCAGTGCTGCCAGAGAAGACTTATTGGATCAATAAATCTTTACATTTATTAACTAACTGTGAATCCCATAGTCAAAGAATGTGAGTCAAATGGTTATCATTTATCATCCCCAAGGATGTAGAGAAATATATGCTTCATGTTAAGTAGACAATGGCTAATTCTCCAGACACAGAAAAAGAAAAAAATTGCTGTAAGAGACCCATTTTGGGGACTGATAACCATGACACAGTAAGATGGTCAACCAAATGGCACTTGGATTCCCTTGTCACTTGGATTCTATGAGCCCTGGAGCAGTCAACCATTCCTGCCTGGTCCTTTAGTCAGCTGGCTCTTCCACTGTCAAAGCCTTTACTTAGATTTCAAACACAACACAACTAAAGAGAAAAGTCGAAGCCTCTGGGAAAAAAAGGAACCCTGTCATATGTGAGATTCATCAGTCTGTCCCATGCAAAGGGGCAATAGCAAGGTCCTTTTTCTAATTTGAAGTGAGATGAAAAAAGCCCCAGAGAGCTCCTGGGAGTGGTAGTACCTCATTCCTGCATCCAGAGCAGGAGCATTTCCTTATCGGGTTTTCTTAGTCTCAGTCAGAACTAAATTTAATAATTGAATATTTGGCTGCATGAGTTCATGCATTTATTTAAAAACATGGATTGAGTGTAAGATATTTAATCTTTTTAAGTTTTGGGTTCCCTTCCTAGAATAAATTAATAAATTTACTAAAATAAAATAATAAAAATAAAAAGGGACATTATTAGTTGAAGGACCAGCTTCAAGCTTGTGAGGTTTGGATGAAGGCTTGTATGCAAAGTTTCAGGCACAGTGCCTGGCTCATAGGAAGTGCTTAAATATCAGTTATGATGATGTTGAAGAAGAGGAAGAGGAGGAAGACAATCACAAAGTTCTATTCTAGGTGCTAACAGGAGCATTTATGATCCTTGACCACAATGTAATCTTCCATAAAGAAAGCTTCTCGTCATGGCAGGAAAAAAGATTTTTGATTGTTTAGCTTAGGAAATCTTCACAGGAGACTGTTGGAGGTGGTCTCCCAATAACTAAAAATAAATGGATATTGATTTTACAAAATAGTTGAATCCACTATAGATCTTATTATTAATAAGTCACCCACTTCCAAAAATTGATTTGAAGTAACTTACAACAAAAGGTACACATCCACAGCACCATTAAAACAAACATTAAGGAGTGAAGTCCAAGTGATGTGGGAAGATTCTTGAACCAGAAAACCTGGGTTAGGAATGATTACTACAGTGACACATAAAATTTATTCAAGTAGTTCCTGGCAGTTAAGATCAAAGCACTTAAATACTTCTCTTTATAATAATTAATTAATTCTCTTTATAAATAAAATGAAGCATATCAATTTATACTGGATACATTTTCCCTGGCTTTCTACTCTGAGAGGAAATTTATCATGTACATAGTATCCACAATAGTAGTAATTATTAGATGAAGTGATCTCTTTTATAAATCTCCATAACAGGGGTGCCTGGGTGGCTCAGTCAGTCAAGCGTCTGACTTTCAGTTTCAGCTCAGGTCATGATCTCAGGGTCATGAGATCCAGTCCCCTGTCGAGCCCCCACGTCAGGTTCTGAGCTCAGGACAGAGTCAACTTGGGATTCTCTTGCTTCCTCTCCCTCTGCCCCTCCCTCTGCTCTCTCTCTCAAATAAATAAATAAATCTTTTTTAAAAAACCTCCATAAAACTTGAAGGCTCAGAATTTAAAATTTTTATTCTCTGAAGGCATTCTATTTCCACAGGGAACAAAGGTAATCAAAAATGACACAGTCCAGGAATTTGGCTTTCTGATAATTTAAGAAGACAGGCTTACACTGATTGATAAGAATTTCACTTATATGGCACTGTCCCTGTTGAGTATTTATTCATTAATTAGTTTTAGTCAGATTTAGAAGAGCAATTTGAGATAGAAGTGATCATATGTGCCTAAAATGTAGTTACTCTCAATTGTTAGTTAAAGGACATCCATCTGCTTTAGATAAAATGCTTGGTGTGCGGTCCATCAAACTATCTATTTTGTTATGAAAATTAAAGACTGAGACTTGATTCTTATGTAAATTGAAGGTGACTGGCACAGCTGGGTTGCAGGTAGGTAGGTGGGCCGGGATAGTAAAGCAGCCTCCTAGGAATCAATCTGAATCTCAAATGCTTGAAGCCCCAGAGCTCCTTCCCATTAAGCAGTAGTTCTTACCTGGGATCCAGAGCAGAATCACTTAGGGAATGTTTTCAGAAGACTCTCTTTACATACCGACCAAATTTGAATCTATAAGAATGTGGCCTGGATATGAGTATTTAAAAACAAAGTCCCTAAGAAATATTGATGCGAATCCTGTATAAGAGCTCTGGCGGCTAGGATATCAAGAGATATATGGTCTGAGGGGATACGTCTACTGTCTAAAGACTCCTAAGGTGGTTTTTCTAGAATACTTTGTTTTGAGGAGAATAGAATTTCAGTAGTTCTAGTAATTCAAATTAGCTGCACAATATACTGCACACTAAATGGATTTTCTGTAGAATGAGATTTATTTGGAATTATTCTTCTGTATGTCAAAATATGCCAAACGCCTTTGGTTTTGGCAAAAATGATATTGAGCTTGGTAATAAGTTTAGGTTGACATACTATTTAAGGCCACTCCTAGAATGCACAGTCATCACACAACTGGTACAGAAAAGATTAACTTCCCATTTGGCAGGGCAGGAAGGCACATATCCTGTCACAGATGATTTACATTATTCATTTAGGACTCATAAAAAATATAAAAATACACAAAATATTTTAAAAAGTTGAAAAAAAAGACTTGCAATGGGATACAAATTCTACATAAACAACTTGAGGAGGAAGGTTGGCATAGAGCACTGTTGTATGACTTTTTCTCTTGGCATTTGATCCACTAAGGGTACATTTCTACTTTAATTCCTGTGCTGGTTTGAATATGAAAGCTTGCTAGGCTCTCTGTCTACACTCTTGCCCTTGGGATCTTGCTAGACTTTCAGATTTACATCTTCTGCCCCAAACTGTCCAATGATTCCTAAGATCTCCACATAGATGTCTAATAGGCAAGTTAAACTTGGTGTGTTCGAGACAAATCTCTCGATTCCTTACTGCCCCACCAACCCATTCCTTTTCTAGTCTTACACATTTCAGTTGTTCATTCTTTTTTCTTAAACTACTTTATTGAGGTATGATTGACATACAATAGCTGTACATATTTAATATATACAACTTGATAAGTTCAGAGATAAGTATGTGTGAAACCATCACCACAGTCTATGCCATGAATCCATCTATCACCTCCAAAGTTTCTTCCCACTTTATTTATTAATATTATTTTTGTGATAACAAAACTTAAGATCTACATTCTTAGCAAATTTGAAGTGTACACTATATATTATTAACTGTAGGTATTATACTATACAATTGGACTTACTCATCTTGCGTAACTGAAACTTTGTACCCTTTGCCTAATACCACCCTATTTCCTTTTTCTCCCAGACCCTGGCAACCACAACTCTCTCTGCTTCAGTGAGTTCGATTATAGATTTCTTACATAAGAATTTTCATGCACTGTAGATCTTTCTGTGTCTGGCTTATTCCACTTAGTGTAGTATTCTCCAATTCATGTATGTTGTCTCAAATGGCAGGATTTCATATTCTAAAATCTTCATATTTATCCTACTTCTCTCCATTTCTTTGCCGCCACCCTCGGCAAGCTACTACCATTTCTCACTTGGTTCACTCTAATAACCACCACGCTAAACTCTCTGCTCGCATTCTTGTACCCTAGAGTACATTCTTTACAAAACAGCCCTGGAGATGCTCTCATTAAAGCCCTGTTGATTAATAGCCCCTCACCTCAGAAGATCCTTCAAGAAAATCTTTAGCTACTACACTCATTCAAATGCATTAAAGACTAAAGTACCCTAATACTGGTGACATTAAAAAAAAATACATGGGAGCTAAGGAGAATTTTGTAATCAGCAAAACACAGGATGAATGAATCAGGTCTACAGGGTTGACATTCAGGCGTAGTCCACTTAAAGCTGAAACTAATGAGAGTTGATTTGCAAACTTTAAATGGGTCATCAGTATAACATAAGGTGTAAAACATTCTGCCTCATTAGATCATAATAACACCATGATTTTGCAAGGAAGGCGGAACAAGATGAACAAGATGGTTCAGAAAAATAGCCATTTGTTGATTCTGTCTGTTCTATAAAAAAATGTTTTCTAAAATTCCTCTATGAGGTAGTATATGTATTCAATATAATTTTATTGTTTTCCCTGAATCCTCTATCATATATATGAGACCTTATTTAATCATGTTGCCTTAGTTCTGCCAACCACAGTACTTTTAAGGAACGCAGCTCCTGGGTTGGTGCAAAGTTTATAGTTCCCCTTGAAGGCAAAGTGTGAAATGGGAGTTGGTGTCAGATGAGGCAGGGGTTAGGACACATACCTTTCAAACTACCTTAAGGAGTTTAGAGTTTATCCTGAAAGCAAGGAGAATACAATTGATTCCCACTTCACTTTCATTTGTTTTTAAAAACTTAGTTGCTAAATGAAAAGCCATTAAATGAAAAGAGGCATTCCATTATTTTTAATGAGACATGTTGTTATGTGTTCCAACCCAAATCAAAATACATAAATAATTTTTACATATAGATAAGTATATATCACTTGAACACTGAAGATTTTCTCTACGTATCTAAATGGATACTCTGCTTCCAATCTCCAATATGGCAGTGGCGGAGGGTGTTTCCCTATGCCAACAAGCAGTGTTCTGACACGAGCTGTGTGTCTCACAATTTAACTCAATCCTAACATTGTCTACTTGGAGATACCATCAGATCCCACAGGTTAAGGATTCAGCCCTATAAGACCACCCTGCCCCCATGTCAGATGCCAGTCACAAGCCTAGGTTGTCACCTGCGCTTCTTACCAACTACCTGTAAGTCAGAAGTCCCCACGAACCCTTCCTTGGTTTCAATTAATTTACTAGAGAGGCTCACAGAACTCAGAGAAACATTTTACTTAATAGATCACTGGTTTATTACAAAAGAATATAATTCAGGAACAGCCAGGTGGAAGACGTGAATAGGGAAAGGTGTGAGAGAGGGTTGCAGAACTTCCCTGGTCCCCCAAACCAGATGCTCTCTGAACCCTGTCTTTTTGGGTTTTAATGGAGGCTTCATAACAGAGATATGATGGATTAAATTACCTTGGTCATTGGTAACTGAACTCAATTTCCAACCTCTCTCCCTTCCCTGGAGGTTGGCACAAGGTTCGTTCTCTTGGCAAAGAGCCCCCATCCTCAGGTTACCTAAGGGCTTTCCAAGAATCACTTCATTGACATAACAAAAGGTACTTCTCTCCCCCACCCCTTATCACAGGAAATTCTAAGGGTTTTAGGAGCCGTGAGCCAGGAACTGTGAACAAAGACCAAATATATGTGAGAAATATATTTGGTCATCTGTATCACTAAATATGTATTTCTTATAAGGCATAATATGACAATGATAATAAATATAATATGTACATATAATATATAATAAAATATTCTGAAGATTTATTGTACTTGCTAAAGAAGGACTTGCTTGTGGGTGGTAGAGGAGAATGTGAAGGAGAAAGTCTAGGAAGGAGCATATGATTACCTTGTACTCAAACTGCATGAAAAATGACGTACACACACACACACACACACACTGGCTACAAGCTAGAGTAAAGGCTAACATGAACATGGTGCATGCTTACAAGACCATACACTTTCATTTGGCCTATGTAAGCAAAACAACATGTTTTAGATTCATCCAAAAATTGCATTAACATCAGATTTTTCATCCTGTGTCAAGCAAATTGGTAAATGTGTTTTTGCTTAAAATTGTACTAAAATTACTCCATATAGTGTATTTATTTAGTGTGTTTGGAGGTAAAAAATAAAGCTGTTACATTGAAAAATAAGTTTTCTGAAAAATAGTCTAACTCTTCAAGAGCCATTATGGCAAATAGTCATTAATAGTCATCATGGGATGTACATCTTTAGGAATGACAGAGGAAGGGAAGGGCATAATCAGATTTGGTTGTTATGAGTAAAATCAATCGTAGGCAAACATTTACATAATTGAAAGAAATGAGATAGAGAATGGATAGATTGTAGCCCTAGTTAGTAGATAGATTTGACAGGGCTTGCGGGTGTGTGAAAATGGAGAATGTCAAGAGAAAAGAGTTGATGGGTGGTGGTAGTAACATACTGAGAAAGCATCTCTGGAACAAAGCAGCATCAGGGTAGGGCAAGAGCTGACAAAGTCTACTTCAGACTTGTTGGTTTTGAAGTCCCCATAGGAAACCTAAGTGGAGATGTCCAGTAGGTAGCCACACAAGTTTAGAGCCCAGGAATGAGATCTTGGCTGAAGCTGGAGGTTTGATAGTCATCATATCAAATGGTATTTGAAGCCAAATGAGTAAATGGGATTGCTTACAGAGAAAGAAGGAAAGGGACACAGGGACAAATGTAAGAGTCACAAAATTTTAAGGGATGGGCAAAAATAGAATTCACAAAGGATACTGAGAAACAGCTGCTAGAGGTAAAAGGAAAACCTAGAATGTATGGCGTCACAGAAGTTAAGGAAAAAGAGTTTTTCAAGGATGAAGGGTCAAAGATTGAGAGGTCAAATGGGATAAGATTAAAAAGGCATATTGGATTTGCAACAAGAAGATCACAAGTTATCTCCATGAGAATGATCTTAATGGGATGTCGGGAGCAGAAGCTCTTTGAAATGTGTAAAGGAATGTGTTAAGTTGGAAAGAATCCAGAAAATCACCTATAGCGCTGACATCCTTAAACACAGAAGTCGGAATATTTATATTGAGAAATTCCTTTGGGAAGGTCTCATCACACCTATTATTTCTCCACAAACTGCTTGGCTGCACATTGAGAGATGAAAATATCTCTTACCTTGATCTCCCATCCTCCTTTCCCTTCTAAACTAAATGGAGACTAAAATGGATTCTATTTTACTGCATTTACTTAAAAAATTTAACTTGACTTTTGGTATATTCTAGATTCATGTCCCAATTCAACAAACGTTTTTTGCATGATTGGAGTAATTTTTAAACGGGCAAATTGGACCTCTCTTCTGATAGCTTCACACAAGGTGAAGGAATTTCTCCATCACTAAAACTCATGTGAGTGGTCACTTGCACGTAACTTAAACGAAGATGCCAAATATTTTTTTAAATCAGTTTGAAATAGTCTTAGCACAGACAGAAGTTACAGATTTTAAAAAAATGTTTTTTGGTAAGACGTGCTGTTTTTGTTTTGGGGTAGTGTGTTGGTTTTCTTGTTTATTGTTAGAATCATGTTCCTAGATTAATATTGATGGCTTTCAAATGTAATTTTAGATCACTCTACAATTTGAAAAGTAATTTTTGTTATACTATTTTATTTAATTCTTTCAACAACTATGTGAAAGTAGATATTATCTTAAGTAATTTCTCTACTAGTTACATTCTTAATAAGTAGAGTCAGAATGAAAATTTGAGTCTTCTGGTTCTACATCTTCTGATGTTAAATTTAGGAACACCTGGGTTTATAAATAATAGCACGATAAAATAATTCAAAATAAATAAGAAAAAAGATGAAAGGAAAATTAAGGACAAAAATGTCTAACAATTTTAGGTCGTTATACCAGAAAACTTGAGTTTCCTGTTGAGGAAAATGAGGTTGACTGTTTAATAATTTGCCTGAAGTCAGACAGGTGATTGGTGGTGTCATTGAGGATGCCAGTTCTGTTCATTTCAAAAGCTAAAATGTTATATATTATATTAGTTTGCAAACTGGTTTCCCCTATAAGTTTACACAAGCGATTTTCACACCCATCATTGGATACTAGGTAGAATGTAGGTTCAGCCATTGGCATTTCTAAGTTTAAATTTCCTTGTCTGTAAATTGGAGATGACAAATACTCACCAACTTAGGGAATTATTGGGAGGATTAAACAGCATCTAAGCAGAACCATTCTAGGCAGTAGTAGATGTTAAGTCAATGTTAGTTGTGCTAATTTTGGATAAAGGAAAGAAACAGTCCTTTGCATATCAATGGAACTCTGAGTATATATCACGTACATATTAGGCTATGGCCATGCTTTTAAAATAAGTAATAGAAGTTTTTAAAAAAATTTTGTACTGATAGCCCAATGAGCTTTACTTAAGATTTTGTTCCTAATATGTCTTTCCCAAAACTGGTATTTATGTTGATTTCTACCCTCCTAGTTTATGTGACCACTTTCTTATGGAACATCAAAGAATTATTGCTAAATAAAAATTTGATTGAAAATGAATCAGAAACTTCAGAGCTACAGTTACTTAAAATGAACATGGCTGTGATTTTTTTTTTTTTAATGGTGAAAAGCAAAAATTAGACTGGGTTTTTAAAAAATTCAGAATCAAGTGTTTGGTAAATGCAAACCTAGAGTTAATGTAATCCTGCCAATGTTAGAATGCAATAATGAGGTTATACGTGGCACTCTTAGAGGTATCACATGGAGGAGTTGATTTTGGCCCATGATCCAATACATGAAGTTGTGTGAGGACAGATAGGGTCAAATAGTCTTGAGTTAATTGGTGTATGCCAAACTAGGAAGATGCTGACCAGGAGGAAAAATTAGGTTCACAAATTTGAAAAGCTACACAGGAATGAAAGAAAATCTCACCAGAAATAGTTCTAGGATGATCTGAATAATTTACTCTGTTGGTATCTTTTCAGCCTGGTAATAGTTTATGTACTAATTAACAGTATCCATTCAAAAACACATATTCAGCATTCATAATGTTTTAAGCACCATACTAGGCCATAGGGCTAAGGGGTCAAGCAAGATGCATTAAATATGCAATATTTTGCACTGAGGCAGAGGGGGACACCAGACAGCACTGCACAGAATAAAGTGTGCTGGGTAATGATCCTGGCCTTGAGGTATGTTACTGTGTGTCCTTGGGTAGATTAGGTGCCCTGAGTTCAATTTCCTCATCCAAATAATGAGGATGATTATAACACCTGCTGTCTCCTTCATACGGAGTGGATGTTAGGATCAAAGGAATAGATTAAAAAATAAGTTCTGGAGTTTTAAGATGTTTCACAAATGCTAGATAAATGAGAAGCAGCAAATAAATAATACTGTAGATTTAAAAAGAATAATACATTTCCAGATTTGACTTAAAACAAACAGAAAGTAAGTTGTGTCTCTTTGAAAAATCATGTGTATTACCTATTAACTAGTGTTATCTATTATTTATTGATACATAATTAACCACCCCAAAATTTACTTGCTAAATTTATTTTATCATCATTCTGTGGGTTAGTAATTTGGGCTGGTTCATTTGCACAGTTCTTTTGCTGTTCTAACCTGGAGTTATTTATGCAACTGCAATCATCTGGACACTTACCTAGAATTGGTTGGTATAAGATAGTTATGTTTCTGGTGGTTACTACTGGCTGTTAGCTGGTTGGTCTAGGGGGCATCAGACGGTTTTCTTGCTCCATGAGGGCTTTCGTTCTCTAGTTGGCTAGATTAGGCTTGTTCACATGGTAGTCTCAGCATGGTTGTGCGAAAGAATGAGAACAGGAGCTGTAAGGTCCTTTGGAGCCTAAGCCCAAAAGTCCTCTATCATAATTTCTGCTGCATTCTGTTGGTCAAACCGAATTTCAGACCAACTGAAATTTAAGGGCCAGACAATAAACCCTGTCTCTTGATGGGTGGAGGGGAGGTAACAGTCACTTTGCAAAAGCCCACAGGGTTGGGAGAAAGTATTGTGGCCGTTTTTGTAGATGGTTTATCACACCATCAATCTGGTGTTTGATTACTAATCTTTTAAACTATTGGTATAGGAAGAACAATACTTGAGGAGGGCTCAAGGGCAAAAATCCCAAAGAAAAAGTCACATTTTCAATAAAGACACTTCATTAGAATGGTGAGTCAATGACAAAAGTGAATCCACTGGAAATATGTGAAGGAGTCCATGTAACAAATACAGGAATCAGTCAAGTCAGCCATGACTGAGAACAATGTGGGTTAAACCAAAGGAAAGTGGCATTAAGGCCATGTGATAGAAATAGTCATTTCAGGGCAAAATTTCTGAAATCGTAGAAAAGAGTTTTAGAGGAACAGATAATATAGACAAGAGCTCTCTCAACTGGTCCCAAGTAAGATTAAGCACGGTGTGAGTCAGGGTATATGTGGCATTATTTCTAGAGGAGTTATGAGCCGGTATTGAATTTGGTTCATGATCCCATACATGAGGTTGTGTGGGGACACATAGGGTCAAGTAGTCTGAGTCAACTGGTGTATGCCAAACTAGGAAGATGCTGACCAAGAGGAAACAATTCTAGGGTGATCAGAATAATTTTCTCAGTTGGTACATTTTCAGCCTGAAAATAGTTTATATACTAATACTTTAGCAGCATCCATTGAAAAACACATATTCAGCACTCATAATGTTCAAGCAAGATGTATTCACAGGCCCACAGACAGTATCAATACAAGTAATAACAGTTACAATAACACAAAGTCTAGGAGTCATACAGGGAAACACTGATATCTAACCTGGAACCACAAATGTGGGAAATTACCTGGCCATAGTGGAGATAAGAGTGGTGGACAGAAGATACAGTATGCTTAGGAAACACAGGTGAAGAAATGCTGGGCATACTTATAGAACTCTATTGCCTGAGAGCAAAACTCAGAATTAACATAATTACAACTGTTATCAACTAATAAATTACTACTCATGCTATATATTGTACTAGGCACTCTATATATCATTACTAATTTTCAAAAAAAACATATAACATGGAGTATTCCAATGTGTGCATACACACATACATTCACACACATACACACACACACATATATATGGTTAATTAGGTTAGCAAGAAAAAGAAAATTGGTTAGTTCCAAACCATAGCTCTTTATTATAGGGTACATAGCCTTTGTAAGACCATGTCAGACAAACCAGGAATTGTGTTTACCATCTTTGCTTCTCTCAGAAAGTCATCGATAAATCCCAGCTAACGGACTGCTATTTCTAAGAACTCCCTTGTGTCTTATATTTGTGTCTCAAATTTTCTGATTTCTTCAACAAGGAAATAATGGTCATATGCAGATACTTCCAATAAATAAGTAGATGTTGTTATTTAATAATGGTTTTCTTTTGAGAATTGAAAGCAGTGTTTCTCAACAGCAGAGTCCACGTTTCAATATCTATGAAGGGATAGCTTATTAGCTTGCAAAGATTACTTGAAATCATACTTTTAAGTTTTTTTTTTTTTAAGATTTTATTTATTTATACAACAGAGATAGAGACAGCCATCGAGAGAGGGAACACAAGCAGGGGGAGTGGGAGAGGAAGAAGCAGGCTCATAGCAGAGGAACCTGATGTGGGGCATGATTCCCCAATGCCGGGATCACACCCAGAGCCGAAGGCAGACGCTTAACCGCTGTGCCACCCAGGTGCCCCCATACTTTTAAGTTTTAAAAAGAAAAATCAGAGTTACTGTTTTTACAGTGTTAACAATAGAAATGAGCACCACAGAATTTGGTAGTGGATAAGAAGACGATAGTGGATAAGAAGATGATATTGATCCTGGGGCACCTGGGTGGCTCAGTCATTAAGTGTCTGCCTTCGGCTCAGGTCACCATCCCAGGGTCCTGGGATAGAACCCCGCGTCAGGCTCCCTGCTCAGTGGGAAGCCTGTTTCTCTCTCTCCCACTCCCCCTGCTTGTGTTCCCTCTCTCACTGCCTCTCTCTCTGTCAAATAAATAAATAAAATCTTAAAAAAAAAGAAGAAGATGATGATGATATTGATCCTGAGAGGGCCAGTGATGGGGAGAGGAGAATGTTTGCCACTATAGTAGAGTTTCAGCATAGTATAAAGGATGAACACTTAACACACACACACACACACACACACACACACACACACACACACAAACACACACGGTCCATGCCCTTAATAAAAAGATGGGAAGTATTTATCTTACAGAAAGAATGGACATATCTTTTTAGATTCCTTCTGATCTGCTGACTATGTTAGAGAAGGAATTAGTCAATTGGGGGGGAGGGTTAGCATGATTGGAGTCACAATGTGGATCCTTATCTCCATTTCTAAGCTTTACAGGAAATCTTTCAAAATATAATACTGAGAATCTATGAGACTGCCTTTGACTTACAGTGGCCCATTTAGTAAGTAAGAAATCTTAAACTAAATACTCATCACAGCAAATTCATACATTCTTCGTCTTTGATAAACTAGATATGAAAATCTTTTGGATTGTAGCCTTCATTCGTAAGGTTACACTTGAAAACATTTTAATGAAGACTGTATCTCTGAGAACCCGTGTATATTTAGTGAGAATGAAAAATCTGCATAGTTCACTCAAGCAAGCCAAGACCCCAAGTTAGAATTCTGTATCCCATAAGAGAATAACATCAGAAAAATTTCTCTCATCCTTGGTGGATTGTGAAAGAAGCGACTCTCCCACTGAGAGTCTCTTCTCACGCTTTTTATGAAAGCATCTGTTTCACCCGTGCCACCAGATATAGTCTGTTAGATCTTGACAATGGCTTCTGAATCTCCACCAGTCACACTGGTCTTCATTTTAAAGGCTTATTGTAAGCAGGGCAGTTGGTGGCAATCTGAAGAAATCAAATATTATGGAGCAAATTGGGTTGGTTCATTTTTTTTTTATTTTGTCAAAATAGAAGCCTTTCTTGACTATCTGTTTCTTTGCTATTTATTGAGAAAAAGTTATGCATAAGATGCGATTTCTGAATTTAAAAACTGATGATCAGAGAACTAACACATGCATGCATCATTGTAATATAATATCCATTTAAGATAATGCATGTGAAACATATAACAAACCGCTATACTCTTACTAAAGGTTCTTTGCTATTATTAGTATCATTTTTTTAATCAATGATACAAAATGCACATAAATATTTTGTGGGTTTTATTTTTTTTTAATGTTTTCTTCTAAAAAAATAAAAGGTTTTCTTCTGCAGGGTTACATTCTTATTAAAAGAAATGAAGAATAGCTTTCTCCATATTTGATATTAATAATTTTTTCACTTCTGTGGGGTGTCTGGGTGGCTCAGTCAGTTAAATGCCCGACTTGATTTCGGCTCACGTGGTGGTCTCAAGGTCCTGAGATCGAGCCCCACCTCAGGCTCTGAGCTCAGTGGGGAGTCTGCTTGAGATTCTTTCCCTCTGCCCCTCCCCCTGTTCACATGCACTTTCTCTCTCTCTCAGATACATAAATCTTTTAAAAAATAAGTTTTTCATTTGTGTAATATGACATAGCCAAATACAACAATCTTTAAGCAGCTGACTAAATTGCTGTTGTACTATAATGTCTAATAATAAACATTGCTTGAAAAGAATCACAGTCTGTGAAATAATTTTGCCCATTGCTTAGCTGTGATGTAATAGCATTTCCCTGGGGCTGAAGTGGATGAAGGAAGGTGAGGGTTTGGATACCAGGGATGGGAAAAGATAGCAAGAATTCTGCAAACTTTGAAAATAACCCATTAAAGAAGAAAACACAATCTTGGAGATAAAACAAATAACAATAGTCCTTTCAATTTAAAATAACAAAAATAAAAATACTATAAAGAGAGTCTACTTTATCCAAATCTGTCACATGATAGCTATGGTAGATATTGTCAGTGGCAACCTCCATCTCCCCACCTCCCACTTCCCCACTTACCCCTGACCTCCTTGCACACCCCATTTACCTGACTATATAGGTATTACCTGCTAAGGGTTTACACCTATATCTTTCTCTGAGGCCCTCCCTTAGTTGATGGGAGGCTCCTTGCCAGGAGAACCCTGGCAGAACATAACAACAGATTGATGAGGCAGGGATGAGAATAGCCCTCTAAGCAGCACAGCTTCTGTGATACAATCTAAGCTCCAGAAATCCCTACAAGGTGAGGAGTCTAGGCATCTAAAAGGCCATCACTGCCTAGCTTTTCCCCTACGTTATCTGGCTCTTCTCACATCGCTATAGGTTTCCCACAAAAACAGCTCCTCAAAAAATTGCTTGTATAAGACTCCCCCTCTCATACTCTGCCTCTAAGGAGCCTGCAAAGACAATCACCAATATCACATAGTTATCCTGTTGTGTAAACAATAATTTGAATTTTTTAGTATTAAAACTATGTTTTCTAGGACATTTCATCTACCTTGACACTGCTAAATAGGTATCATGGTAATCTTCTATCACTTGGTTGCCTTATTCTTTGAATTTATTAACTTCTCTGATATTTTCATCAAATAGAAACTGTACAGTTTGGGATAATGCATTTGCATAAGATGAAAATCTAAGTACTGAAGCTGCTAGTTTTTTGTTTTGTTTTGTTTTTTTGTTTTAAAGATTTTTTAATTTTTTAATAATATTTTTTATTATATTATGTTAGTCACCATACAGTACATCCCTAGTTTTTGATGTAAAGTCCCATGATTCATTACTTGCGTATAACACTCAGTGCACCATACAATACATGCCCTCCTTAATACCCATCACCAGCCTATCCCATTCCCCCACCCCCCTCCCCTCTGAAGCCCTCAGTTTCCCAGAGTCCATAGTCTTTCATGGTTCATTCCCCCTTCTGTTTACCCCCCTTTTCTTCTTCCCTTTCTTCTACTGATCTTCCTACTTCTTATGTTCCATAAATGAGTGAAACCATATGATAATTGTCTTTCTCAGCTTGACTTATTTCGTTAGCATTATCTCCTCCACTCCCGGCCATGTTGCTGCAAATGTTGAGAAATCATTCTTTTTGATGGCTGAGTAATAGTCCATTGCATATATGGACCACATCTTCTTAATCCAGTCATCTGTTGAAGGGCATCTTGGCTCCTTCCACGATTTAGCTATTGTGGACAATGCTGCTATGAACACTGGGGTGCATATGGCCCTTCCTTTCACTACATCTGTATCTTTGGGGTAAATACCCAGTACTGCAATTGCTGGATCATAGGGTAGCTCAATTTTTAACTTTTTGAGGGACCTCCACACTGTTTTCCAAAGTGGCTATACCAACTTGCATTCCCACCAACAGTGTAAGAGAGATCCTCTTTCTCCACATCCTCTCCAACATTTGTTATTTCCTGCCTTGTCCATTTTTGCCATTCTAACTGGTGTAAGGTAGTATCTCAATGTGGTTTTGATTTGAATTTCCCTGATGACTAATGATTCTGAACATTTTTTCATGTGTCTGTTAGCCATTTGTATGTCTTCATTGGAAAAGTGTCTGTTCATATCTTCTTCCCATTTTTTATTTGATTATTTGTTTCACGTGTATTGAGTTTGAGAAGTTCTTTGTAGATCTTGGATACTAATCTTTTATCTGTAGTGTCATTTGCAAATATCTTCTCCCATTCTGTGGGCTGCCTCCTAGTATTTTTTGACTGTTTCTTTGGCTGTGCAGAAGCTTTTAATGTACTGTTGGATCCTATTAGCTAGGATCTTGTTGAGAAGTTTGGCGTCCATATTCATCAGGGATGTCGGTCTGTAATTCTCCTTTTTGATGGGGTCTTTGCCTGGTTTGGGGATCAAGGTAATACTGGCCTCATAGAATGAGTTTGGTAGTTTTTCTTCTGTTTCTATTTTTTGAAACAGCTTCAGGAGAATAGGTATTATTTCTTCTTTGAATGTTTGGTAGAATTCCCTGGGGAATCTGTCAGGCCCTGGACTCTTGTTTTTTGGGAGGTTTTTGATCACTGCTTTAATTTCTTCATAATTAATCGGTCTGTTTAAAAAATCAGTTTCTTCCTGGTCCAGTCTTGGTAATTTATAGGTTTCCAGGAAGGCATCCATTTCTTCCAGGTTGTTTAATTTATTGGCATAAAGCTGTTGATAAAAATTTCTAATGATCCTTCCTATTTCATTGGTGTTGGTTGTGACCTCTCCCTTTTCATTCATAATTTTATTACTTTGGGTCCTTTCTCTATTCTTTTGAATAAGTCTTGCCAGTGGCTTATCGATCTTATTTATTCTTTCGAAGAACAAGCTTCTCGTTCTGTTGATCTGCTCTACTGTGCTCCTGGTTTTTAATTCATATGGATGCCAAAATTCTCAACAAGATCCTAGCTAATAGGATCCAACAGTACATTGAAAGGATTATACATCATGAGCAAGTGGGATTCATCCCTGGGATGCAAGGGTGGTTCAACATTCACAAATCGATCAGTCTGATAGATCATATCAACAAGAAAAGAGTCAAGAGCCATATGATCCTCTCAAATGATGCAGAAAAAGCATTTGACAAAATACAGCATCCTTTCCTGTTTAAAACACTTCAGAGTGTAGGGATAGAGGGTACATTCCTCAATTTCATAAAAACCATCTATGAAAAGCCTACAGCAAATATCATTCTCAATGGGGACAAACTGAAAGCCTTTCCCTTAAGATCAGGAACTCGACAAGGATGCCCACTCTCGCCACTATTATTCAACATAGTACTAGAAGTCCTTGCAACAGCAATCAGACAACAAAAAGGGATAAAAGGTATCCAAATCGGCAAAGAAGAAGTCAAGCTGTCTCTCTTCGCAGATGACATGATACTCTATATGGAAAAACCAAAAGATTCCACCCCCAAACTACTAGAAGTTATAGAGCAATTCAGTAATGTGGCGGGATACAAAATCAATGCTCAGCAATCAGTTGCATTTCTATACATGAACAATGAGACTGAAGAAAGAGAAATTAGGGAATCTATATTCCATTTACAATAGCACCAAAAACCATACGTTACCTTGGAATTAACTTAACCAGAGACGTAAGGATCTATATTCTAGAAACTACAAATCACTCTTGAAAGACATTGAAAAAGACACAAAAAGATGGAAAAATATTCCATGCTCATGGATCGGAAGAATTAACATAGTTAAAATGTCCATAATACCCAGAGCAATCTACACTTTCAATGCTATCCCGATCAAAATACCAATGACATTTTTCAAAGAACTGGAACAAACAGCCCTTAAATTTGTGTGGAAACAGAAAAGGCCCTGAATCACCAGGGAATTGTTGAAAAGGAAAAACAAAGCTGGGGGCATCACGTTGCTGGATTTCAAGCTATACTACAAAGCTGTGATCACAAAGACAGCATGGTACTGGCACAAAAACAGACACATAGACCAATGGAACAGAATAGAGAACTGAGAAATGGACCCTCGGCTCTTTGGGCAACTAATCTTTGACAAAGCAGGAAAAAACATCCAGTGGAAAAAAGACAGTCTCTTCAATAAATGGTGCTGGGAAAATTGGACAGCTACATGCAAAAGAATGAAAGTTGACCACTCTCTCACACCATACACAAAGATAAACTCCAAATGGATGAAAGACCTCCATGTGAGACAGGAATCCATCAAAATCCTAGAGGAGAACATAGGCAGCAACCTCTTTGACATTGGCCACAGCAACTTTTTTCATGACACATCTCCAAAGGCAAGAGAAACAAAAGAAAAAATGAACTTGTGGAACTTCATCAAGATGAAGCTGCTAGTTTTTGCCCAGCAAAGGATATGAGTGCAATAGATAGCACAGGATTTGGAGCCCACAGTTTTATGCACCAATCTCAATTTAATCATTTATTAGCCATGTGACCTTGATCAAATCACATAAATTTTTCAGGCTCTACTTACTTCTTTTAAAATCATTGTTGTGATGACTGATATCATGATAATGTAGATAACATGCTTAGACTAGTGTCTGGCATCAGAGGTGCTCAGGGAATGACGTCTTCACCAATGAAAAATGGTTTAAATGCATATGCCGGCAAATTAGTTAATGAAGCCTGAGTTTGCACTCACTCTGCTTCCAGTCTCTTGGTCAGTGCTCTTAACTGATGATGGATGTTTGCAAACAGGACCTGTTTAACCTGGATCACAGAGTACATGTCAATGTCTTAAGTGAAGCCTGACATTCCAACTGGAGGAGATAAGAAAACGGTGGTATTGTATCCCCAAACTGTAGGAGTTCTAGGCCAGAAGAAGTTGTACGTGGGTAACCCATAGAGAAATCTCTCATCCAGACAAGTTCCTTTTTTTTTTCTTGTAAAGTAAATAAAGAGAAAAAGAAGACAGTTGAACTAACATTAAATATTGGGGGATAGTACCTAAAAGTCCAAATCTGGCTTCTCTTGAAAAAGCACAGATCTTCATTCCTACATGACATAATTGCCTGGAATCCAGTAGAAGCTCCCTTCTTTAGGTATAATATATGCTCTCTATTTTTTCAGAGTTAGGGTAGCCATACAATTTATTGCCAAGACCATCATAGTTTGAAAATGACGGGGGTCGAATCAATAATTATGCCAGAACAACAGCCACAAATCAGAAGGCAAACTTGGGCAAATGGAATATAATCCTACCATAGCCAGAGTCCCTTTCACTTTCTATTGCTTCTCATACTGAATCCTTTTATTCTATGGAATCACTTGCCTTTCACCTGGTGGTATCATGAGATTCTCTTCAAGAGCATCTAGTTCTTTGAGTGAATCCAAGAACCAGTTAGTTAATTGACTGGATTCAGCTTTTTTATAGGTGAATTGCTCTTAAGTAAGAAATACCTATAATAAAGTCTGACTGGCATTCCCAAGATGATATACAATGTTCAATATTTATATTTTTCTCTACAGTTTTCTGTGAATTCAAAATACTTCGTAATTAAAAATATAGATTTAAAAACGTATGCAGACTTGTACATAATGAAAGCAGTGAGAAAAAAATGACAATTTTCATATTATTGGAATGTCAGTTACTTCTCTAACTCAAGCAGTTTTGTGAATTTTATTAAATAACACATTTGCTATGCATGGTGAAACATCTTTTGAAAAGAGTGATTGGTGACCAAAGAAAAACACACATATGGAATACAAAGTTGGAGATACAGACATGACCAGCTTATGCAAGTGTATTTAGAATGGACAGCAGGCTTTGCAATCTGTTGCACTGGAGTTTTAGGGACTTACCACAGACAGTGTTTGTTATTGCAGAACGCTTTGCTTCCCAGGAGGAAGGAAGATTAACCAAAAGAAATACAACATTAAAAAATACACAGATGATCCAGCAAAATAAAGTCCTAGACTATAAACCACAAAAGGACCAATGTATTTGCTTGGGAATTACTAGAGTGGCCCAAAAATCTAATGCTTCCATCCTAAGGATGTTTACTGAAAGAGAAGATTGAGTAACGCTTGCACTGGCGTTTTGGCAAGGCCCCGTTACCACCCCGCACACTCCCCACTCTCTTGTGGCTTCTTGGACATCTATAATTTCCTTTTGGCACATCTGACTTTTTGTCTACTAAAAGCTGGCTTGCCTGTGGAATGTGGGTCAAGAAGCAGGCCTTATTTACTCATTGGGAAACCGACCACTACTATGGGGTTGAGCATACCTGAAGAGAAGGAAGACCGAAGGGCCACATGCTCACCCACCCACCATACAGGACAGCCACTGCTGGGCAATGGGCCATTTTGCTCCTACCATCACAGTGAAAACTGCATGTTGGGCCAGCTGGTGTCTCATGCGTAGGGTATGCTGGTTAATCAGTCTTCTAGCCAAAAGTCTCCTCTGAGTTCCAGAAATTCCTTCTTTGTATTCTGAAATGTCTGAAATTCTTTTTTCTCCCTTAAGAGGACAATCCCTTAGGGTTGTTTGAAAACATTTCGCTCTTTATTTCAACCACAGTTGAGATGGTTAAGTGGGTATAAATAATATTTTCTATGACATTTAACCTAGTTTCTTATCTCAGCAATTATTTTCATTTTTATTTATTCTTCCTGGTGTAGTAATTCTATGAAAGATGGATGGACCATACTTCCTATTGGCTCTCCATAACAACAACAACAACAACAATAATAATAATAATAACAACAACAACACCAATAATGAAAAGAATAAATACATCAAATGAAAATAATAAAATTGAAAATTCTAACTGGAAAATTTATAATTCCCCATCAAATAGCTTATTATTGGCCCCTATTGTCTTATTGTGCAGTCATTATAATATCAGTTGATATTTATTGTGGGTTTACTTTGTACAAGGTGGCTTATTATGCATTTTACATGTATTTTCACATTTAACCAACATAACAGCTCTTTGAGGTAGTACTGATAATATCTCTATTTTACAGATTTTAAATCGATGTTTACAGGGGCGCCTGGGTGGCTCAGTCCTTAAGCGTCTGCCTTTGGCTCAGGGCGTGATCCCAGAGTCCTGGGATCGAGCCCCACATCAGGCTCCTCTGCTGTGAGCCTGCTTCTTCCTCTCCCACTCCCCCTGCCTGTGTTCCCTCTCTCGCTGGCTGTCTCTCTCTCTGTCAAATAAATAAATAAATAAGTAAATAAATAAATAAATAAAATCTTTAAAAAAAATTGATGTTTACAGAAATAAGCAATTTATTTTTTATTTATTTATTTTTTTTAAAGATTTTTATTTTATTCATTCGACAGAGAGAGAGACAGCCAGCGAGAGAGGGAACACAAGCAGGGGGAGTGGGAGAGGAAGAAGCAGGCTCATAGCGGAGGAGCCTGATGTGGGGCTCGATCCCACAACGCCGGGATCACGCCCTGAGCTGAAGGCAGACGCTTAACCGCTGTGCCACCCAGGCGCCCCCAGAAATAAGCAATTTATTGAGGTCATGTAGCTCACTAGTGACACAGCAGAGATTACAATTTATATATCTGACTTTAAAGTTCCCCAAGTTCTTCAACTACTGCTATTCTGCCTCTACTATTCTTAGGCTCTTAGACAAGAGGGGTTCTCTTATGTACTTGTTTGCTCTTATAAGTTCAACTAAATTCTATAAATTCTACTAATACTTGTTGAATACGTACACAGTCCCAGGCATACAAACAAACAATTTCTCTTGACAGAAGTGTCTTTCCCTCTCTATTTTGAACTTTCCTCAGTGTAAATAAAGATAACAGCACCTACCTCATAGGATTGTTGAGTATATCATCAGTAAAAGATAGCTAGCCATTATTATTATTATCATTATTTAATAATAAATTCTTGGCATAAGGTGGGCAATGCATAAGTATTGGGCCTATGAATGAAATGATTAAATGAATGAGTATGGAAGTGAGTCAGGGTCTTGTCTACAAGTTAATAGTCCGATAATAGCAGCAACAGAAATACCTTGCTAGCCGAGCTTCAGCGGTGTAAGTTTTATACCAATGGAACACATAGGTTCTATTGATGCAATAATGAGCAAATAATTAAACTTGGGCAGAAATGATAAGGTAGCAAATTCAGACAGGCTTCACAGAAGGAGGAAAAGAAGGAAAGAAAGAAAGAAGGCAGGCAGGAAATGTCAGGGTGGCTCAGGGATTAGAGTGGGAGAGATAAAGAAATAGGAAACCCCAACAGGAGATTACTTGATTATTACAATTGTTAGCACAAAACTAAAAGCTTAAGCTTGGCAGTGACAGGGAATGAAAAGATAAGAATGAATTCCAGAAGCATTTGAGTGAGTTGGAAAGGCTTAGGGAGCAGGTAGAGAAGGAGACAATACTAGGTGTCTGGCTTATTCAACTGAATGGATGACGATGATGTTTTGAGATGGGAAATACAGGCCAGTTATTATCTTCCTAATCTTTACTCTCCTAGTCTGTAAACTTAAAAATAGTCATAGCCCTTATCACATATAGTTTGGGTGAAGATAAAATGTTATAACATATGAAGAGCTAACACAATGTCTGGCACTTAGTAAGTGTTCAATACATAGCTCTCTTACTTCATGTGAGATTGGCAGTAGGAAGGGGTGGAACGGCAAAGAACAAATATATTAAGTGTTGGAGTATTTGAGTTTGAGTTACTTATAAGTCAATCAGGTCAGTATGTGAAAGTCCCAAAAGACACACCCAGTTGGTTGAAATGTGCTATTTTTAGAGATGTTTTAAATTTAAATCAAAGAGATAATAAAATCAACCATGGCCTGTTCTGAGGCACGATGATAAAGTCAGATGGTTGGGCATGCCTAGCGGGGGCGTCTGTCGATCCTGGTAGAGGACTAGTTTAGCATTCTTCCCGCCATTTATAACTTCCCATCTTTGAAAGCAGACTGTGACTGCATGTTTCTTGAATTCAATAGTCATCACCCAAATCCAGAAAACTACCTTCTTTCCTCCAAATTGCACATAAGGACTCATAATCACTCCTGACTTACTTAATGGAGGGTTGGAGGGGGGTGGGGAGAGTTAATTTCCTTTAATCCAGATTTAATTTGGTATTAGCCATACTCAACTTATTGCTATTTTGTATTCGAGGACAGCTCTTTAGTCTGTAATCGCTTCTCCTATTTTCTGTGTATATACTTTTTAATGCTTGAAATTGGTTTCTTAGTTTAAAATTATCATTTAAAATTTTCTCATGGTGTTGATTTTTAAAAGAACCCATGGTTTTAGGCTGTTTATGGATAAGATAAAATTATATCTAGCTTATTCCTTAGTGAAACTCATCCTCTACTCTAATCAGCACCTGGAGTGGAAAGTGGATACTCCTTGCATTCTGTGGGATTTTTGGTGGCTGAATATATTTTAAGAGTAAGTGAATGAGAAAGATGAATTCTTTGTCTATACCAAATCCAAACAGTTAGCACTCAGCTCTATAAGAAAAGAAAACCTATGATATCTAATAGCTAACTATATCCAAATCAGTGAAATATCTGGCTGTAGGATTTTTATGTCATTTTTTTATAACAAATAACTAACTTGTATATTAACTTCAATTCCTAAGTTATCATGTAGACCTGTAAATGTATTGTTTTTCCTTGGTATGCAGACTAACTCAAGTTATAAAAAGTCTGCTTCAGTTTCTTTATAAGGCAAAGTAAAGCACAGTTTAAAAAAAAATACACACACACGGGGCGCCTGGGTGGCACAGCGGTTAAGCGTCTGCCTTGGGCTCAGGGTGTGATCCCAGAGTTATGGGATCGAGCCCCACATCAGGCTCCTCCGCTGGGAGCGTGCTTCTTCCTCTCCCATTCCCCCTGCTTGTGTTCCCTCTCTCGCTGGCTGTCTCTCTCTCTGTCAAATAAATAAATAAAATCTTAAAAAAAAAATACACACAAACACACATACATATATATATTTGATGAACTCACATATAAATGAACTTTCTGAGGAAAACAAGCAGAAATATTTCCATGTTAACAGAACAATTAACAAAAACAAAAAAATAATTGGAGAAACCTTTTGGTTAAGGAATTTTGGGCAAGAGATTAATAGTACAGCTTGTTGAATCTTCGCCTGACATGTATTGTGTATGCAAAATGTTACCAGTAGACGCATATCTTAATCCACCTAACACTAAATGCAGCACAGACTGTTTGTATAACCTGAGAATGTACCCTATAAGTGACTGTTTTTCTTAAATTAGCGTTTAGGAAGCAAACCACTTAACTATTCACAGTAAATAAGTAAACAGACGTTTTAAACCTTCCTTCGATATGGAGGCCGTGTAACTTAGAGAATCGAATAAGCTTCAAATCTGTTTATAAAAAAGAACATCATTAACTCTCTTCTGCAGTCTGTACCAAGGCACAAAAGCAGGTTTTTGATTAGATGTCACATTTTGGATATTTTGGAGTGCACATTCATTTTTATTTGTCAAAATCTCAATCTATTTTTTATGCAAGATACCTCACTGAAGATTTATCTTGTAGATTTTTTTTACCCATTTTTCTTTCTATGACTAGAAATTCACCTTGTTGTGTTTAGCATGGAAAGCCACTTCAGAGAAAATAAATCACTCCCTTTCTGACTGTGTGTGTGTGTGTGTGTGTGTAGCATGTGGACAGGTGGGAAGGGGAAATTACAGGGCTCCCAGAGGCAATCAGAATTACCACCCCAGCTAGTTAAGCAGGTTACCCCATGGCAGTATTTACTTTCTAAAACTATGATCCCACTTATATGTCAAGAATAGAAAAAGAATACCTACCTGAAACTTTGTGGTAAGACACAGCAGTGAAGGAAAGGCCACAATATTTTAAGTTTGCAGATGAACACATGAATTAATTCTGACACTTTTCAGGCAGCTGGCATTTTAAGAGATTGGCCTGAAAGAGTTGTCAGTTGAAAGCACGAGCCTGAGAGGCGTAAACAACACTAGGCTGAAATTGGCCTGGGAGAAAATGCATACTTCTCTCCAGGGACCTGATGCACATCAGCATCATCTCTATGACTGTAAACAGAACCAAAGGCAGTGACAGGCTCCTCTCCTTGGGGCTGGAGGTCAGAACTTCCCATTCTGCAGGTTCCTTGAACCGTGGGCTTCCTACTAATCTGGCAGGTAAGAATTTGACTAGTTTTAATTTTTTTTTAGTATTTTAAAACTGGCATAGCAGTTCACTTTATTTTAGGTGACTTCTGCATTTTTGCTTTTTTTTTTTTTTTTTGCAATATATACCAGCATTAAACACTATGCTCTAGAGCTGGAGCCAATTCCATTTTCAGACAGTGGCCATGAATTGTTCGTTCACTACATAGTGTGAACTGATCAGGGCTGATCTGAGAAATCTACAGTGGACTGTGAAGAGACTGAGCTTACCAGGATGGTATGGAATGGCTTTGACATCTGGACAGGAGAGTAGTCAGATGGAAACAGGTGACAAATGGAGATTAATCACTGTTTTCTAAAAATCTAAATCTGCTTTGTCTTTAGGAAACTATCTAAAAGAGAGACACTCAAAGTAATTTGAAGACTTTATATTTATTTTTAAAAAGAAGAAAAAAGAATAAAAATATTAAACCTCTTTAAGGGCATATCCTGTCAATCATCACCAGAGTGGGAAGTCCTAGGGTATAAGAACACCTTATTGGCCCAAGACAAAGAAGTAATAGTACTATTATATGGGAAGAAATGTAAATACAGGAAGAGATGGAAATTGAGATTTTTTATATTATTTTACTGACATAAATACAAGATGTTGATAACAGCATTGTTTGTAGTGGGAAAAAAACTAGAAAATTGAGTAAAGGAATAAATACACTTTGGCACATTTGTGCTATTCAATAGTATCCAAAATTAAAAGGATGAAATTTTTATTTAGTCAAGAAAAGAACATTAAAAAATATATATCTACCATCAATATTTTATAGAAGAAAAGATATTAGATACAAAAAGGAAGGAAGGACACAAGCCAGAGGTGTCCTTTGCAAGAAAGGACAGCTGGAGATAGATAAACATATGTGATGTTGCTCTTATCTTCCTCATTTCAGTACAAGCAAGTGAAAATCTGACCAAGGACCAAGTTTATGAATCATTTGTTTAGTGGAAAACATTGCACTCAATGTCAGGACACCCACATTGCAGCCACTCACTTCTTCATCTTTAGACAACTTAACCCCTCTGGTCTAGCTCATCAGGAAGGTATATCAGGTAAGTCTCAAGCCCCTTTGCCTTGTAACATCCTATTCTCCATGATGATTTCATTTCATAGTCTCCATAATTCCTCTGTTCTTTGTTTTCATTCATTTATTTAACAATTGCTTAATTGGACACCCATGTATATATCAGGCATGGTGATCGCCAAGGGAATGAAGCCATGAACAGGGTAGGTGAGGTCTTTCCTTTCACAAAGCTTGTACTTCTCTAGGGAGGCAACAATAAGCAAGCCAATGAGTACATGGAAAGAGAATTAAAGATTGTAGCAAGTGTTTAGAGGAAATAAATGGGCTCATGAAGTCAATTATGAAAGTGGAGAGTTTAGGGAAAGGTAATCTGAACTGAGTTTCCTGGAAGGCCTTTCTGAGGATTTGAGCTGAGACCTGAAAAATGAGTAGGCACCAGCCTCATAGGGAGCTGGTTAAGAGCACATCAGGCAGCGGTAACAGCAAGTGCAAGGTTTATAAACTGGTCCTTAAACAGTTTAGTTACTCAGGGTTAGAAAGGGGTTACTGAGGGTTAGAAAGGGGGCCAGTGAGGCTGATGTATAATGAGCAAATGGGGGAATGGAGGAAAGGAGTAGGTAGGACAAAAAGAGGATAGAGAAATAGGCAGCCAGATCATGGAGGACACGGTAGGCATCTGAACTTCAAATAAATGCAACAAGAAGCCATTAAAAGGTTCTAAGCAAG